>NW_025747896.1:0-44074 GCF_021184085.1 Oncorhynchus gorbuscha | reverse complement strand
GTGTTAGGAGGTATAATATGTTAGTAGGAGGTATAATGTGTTAGTAGGAGGTATAATGTGTTAGGAGGTATAATGTGTTAGTAGGAGGTATAATGTGTTAGTAGGTATAATGTGTTAGTAGGAGGTATAATATGTTAGGAGGTATAATGTGTTAGTAGGTATAATGTGTTAGGAGGTATAATATGTTAGGAGGTATAATGTGTTAGGAGGTATAATGTGTTAGTAGGAGGTATAATGTGTTAGTAGGAGGTATAATGTGTTAGGAGGTATAATGTGTTAGGAGGTATAATATGTTAGTAGGAGGTATAATATGTTAGTAGGAGGTATAATATGTTAGTAGGAGGTATAATGTGTTAGGAGGTATAATATGTTAGTAGGAGGTATAATATGTTAGTAGGAGGTATAATATGTTAGTAGGAGGTATAATGTGTTAGTAGGAGGTATAATATGTTAGTAGGAGGTATAATATGTTAGTAGGAGGGTATAATATGTTAGGAGGTATAATGTGTTAGGAGGTATAATGTGTTAGTAGGATAATGGTATAATGTGTTAGGAGGTATAATGTGTTAGTAGGAGGTATAATGTGTTAGGAGGTATAATGTGTTAGGAGGTATAATATGTTAGTAGGAGGTATAATATGTTAGTAGGAGGTATAATATGTTAGTAGGAGGTATAATGTGTTAGTAGGAGGTATAATATGTTAGTAGGAGGTATAATATGTTAGTAGGAGGTATAATATATTAGTAGGAGGTATAATATGTTAGTAGGAGGTATAATGTGTTAGGAGGTATAATGTGTTAGGAGGTATAATATGTTAGTAGGAGGTATAATATGTTAGTAGGAGGTATAATGTGTTAGGAGGTATAATGTGTTAGGAGGTATAATGTGTTAGTAGGAGGTATAATGTGTTAGTAGGAGGTATAATGTGTTAGTAGGAGGTATAATATGTTAGTAGGAGGTATAATATGTTAGTAGGAGGTATAATATGTTAGTAGGAGGTATAATGTGTTAGTTAGGAGGTATAATGTGTTAGTAGGAGGTATAATATATAATATGTTAGTAGGAGGTATAATATGTTAGTAGGAGGTATAATGTGTTAGGAGGTATAATGTGTTAGGAGGTATAATATGTTAGTAGGAGGTATAATGTGTTAGGAGGTATAATGTGTTAGGAGGTATAATATGTTAGGAGGTATAATGTGTTAGGAGGTATAATGTGTTAGGAGGTATAATGTGTTAGTAGGAGGTATAATATGTTAGTAGGAGGTATAATGTGTTAGGAGGTATAATGTGTTAGTAGGTATAATGTGTTAGGAGGTATAATATGTTAGGAGGTATAATGTGTTAGTAGGAGGTATAATGTGTTAGGAGGTATAATGTGTTAGTAGGTATAATGTGATAGGAGGTATAATATGTTAGGAGGTATAATGTGTTAGTAGGTATAATGTGTTAGGAGGTATAATATGTTAGGAGGTATAATGTGTTAGGAGGTATAATGTGTTAGTAGGAGGTATAATGTGTTAGGAGGTATAATGTGTTAGGAGGTATAATATGTTAGTAGGAGGTATAATATGTTAGTAGGAGGTATAATGTGTTAGGAGGTATAATGTGTTAGGAGGTATAATATGTTAGTAGGAGGTATAATATGTTAGTAGGAGGTATAATATGTTAGTAGGAGGTATAATGTGTTAGTAGGAGGTATAATATGTTAGTAGGAGGTATAATATGTTAGTAGGAGGTATAATATGTTAGGAGGTATAATGTGTTAGGAGGTATAATGTGTTAGTAGGAGGTATAATGTGTTAGGAGGTATAATGTGTTAGTAGGAGGTATAATGTGTTAGGAGGTATAATGTGTTAGTAGGAGGTATAATGTGTTAGTAGGAGGTATAATGTGTTAGGAGGTATAATATGTTAGTAGGAGGTATAATATGTTAGTAGGAGGTATAATATGTTAGTAGGAGGTATAATGTGTTAGTAGGAGGTATAATATGTTAGTAGGAGGTATAATATGTTAGTAGGAGGTATAATATATTAGTAGGAGGTATAATATGTTAGTAGGAGGTATAATGTGTTAGGAGGTATAATGTGTTAGGAGGTATAATATGTTAGTAGGAGGTATAATATGTTAGTAGGAGGTATAATGTGTTAGGAGGTATAATGTGTTAGGAGGTATAATGTGTTAGTAGGAGGTATAATGTGTTAGTAGGAGGTATAATGTGTTAGTAGGAGGTATAATATGTTAGTAGGAGGTATAATATGTTAGTAGGAGGTATAATATGTTAGTAGGAGGTATAATGTGTTAGGAGGTATAATGTGTTAGTAGGAGGTATAATATGTTAGTAGGAGGTATAATATGTTAGTAGGAGGTATAATGTGTTAGGAGGTATAATGTGTTAGGAGGTATAATATGTTAGTAGGAGGTATAATATGTTAGTAGGAGGTATAATGTGTTAGGAGGTATAATGTGTTAGTAGGAGGTATAATGTGTTAGGAGGTATAATGTGTTAGTAGGAGGTATAATGTGTTAGTAGGAGGTATAATGTGTTAGGAGGTATAATATGTTAGTAGGAGGTATAATGTGTTAGGAGGTATAATGTGTTAGGAGGTATAATGTGTTAGGAGGTATAATGTGTTAGGAGGTATAATGTGTTAGGAGGTATAATGTGTTAGGAGGTATAATGTGTTAGTAGGAGGTATAATATGTTAGTAGGAGGTATAATATGTTAGTAGGAGGTATAATATGTTAGTAGGAGGTATAATGTGTTAGTAGGAGGTATAATGTGTTAGGAGGTATAATGTGTTAGGAGGTATAATGTGTTAGGAGGTATAATGTGTTAGTAGGAGGTATAATATGTTAGTAGGAGGTATAATATGTTAGTAGGAGGTATAATGTGTTAGGAGGTATAATATGTTAGTAGGAGGTATAATGTGTTAGGAGGTATAATGTGTTAGGAGGTATAATGTGTTAGGAGGTATAATGTGTTAGGAGGTATAATGTGTTAGTAGGAGGTATAATGTGTTAGTAGGAGGTATAATGTGTTAGTAGGAGGTATAATGTGTTAGTAGGAGGTATAATGTGTTAGTAGGAGGTATAATGTGTTAGTAGGAGGTATAATATGTTAGTAGGAGGTATAATGTGTTAGTAGGAGGTATAATGTGTTAGTAGGAGGTATAATGTGTTAGTAGGAGGTATAATGTGTTAGTAGGAGGTATAATGTGTTAGTAGGAGGTATAATATGTTAGTAGGAGGTATAATGTGTTAGGAGGTATAATATGTTAGTAGGAGGTATAATGTGTTAGTAGGAGGTATAATGTGTTAGTAGGAGGTATAATATGTTAGTAGGAGGTATAATATGTTAGTAGGAGGTATAATATGTTAGTAGGAGGTATAATGTGTTAGGAGGTATAATGTGATAGTAGGAGGTATAATGTGTTAGTAGGAGGTATAATGTGTTAGTAGGAGGTATAATGTGTTAGGAGGTATAATATGTTAGTAGGAGGTATAATATGTTAGTAGGAGGTATAATATGTTAGTAGGAGGTATAATATGTTAGTAGGAGGTATAATATGTTAGTAGGAGGTATAATATGTTAGTAGGAGGTATAATGTGTTAGGAGTATAATATGTTAGTAGGAGGTATAATATGTTAGTAGGAGGTATAATATGTTAGTAGGAGGTATAATATGTTAGTAGGAGGTATAATATGTTAGTAGGAGGTATAATATGTTAGTAGGAGGTATAATATGTTAGTAGGAGGTATAATATGTTAGTAGGAGGTATAATATGTTAGTAGGAGGTATAATATGTTAGTAGGAGGTATAATGTGTTAGGAGGTATAATATGTTAGTAGGAGGTATAATATGTTAGTAGGAGGTATAATATGTTAGTAGGAGGTATAATATGTTAGTAGGAGGTATAATGTGTTAGGAGGTATAATATGTTAGTAGGAGGTATAATATGTTAGTAGGAGGTATAATATGTTAGTAGGAGGTATAATATGTTAGTAGGAGGTATAATATGTTAGTAGGAGGTATAATATGTTAGTAGGAGGTATAATATGTTAGTAGGAGGTATAATATGTTAGTAGGAGGTATAATGTGTTAGGAGGTATAATGTGTTAGTAGGAGGTATAATATGTTAGTAGGAGGTATAATATGTTAGTAGGAGGTATAATATGTTAGTAGGAGGTATAATGTGTTAGGAGGTATAATGTGTTAGGAGGTATAATATGTTAGTAGGAGGTATAATATGTTAGTAGGAGGTATAATATGTTAGTAGGAGGTATAATATGTTAGTAGGAGGTATAATGTGTTAGGAGGTATAATGTGTTAGGAGGTATAATGTGTTAGGAGGTATAATGTGTTAGTAGGAGGTATAATGTGTTAGTAGGAGGTATAATGTGTTAGTAGGAGGTATAATATGTTAGTAGGAGGTATAATATGTTAGTAGGAGGTATAATATGTTAGTAGGAGGTATAATGTGTTAGGAGGTATAATGTGATAGTAGGAGGTATAATGTGTTAGTAGGAGGTATAATGTGTTAGGAGGTATAATATGTTAGTAGGAGGTATAATGTGTTAGTAGGAGGTATAATGTGTTAGGAGGTATAATGTGTTAGGAGGTATAATGTGTTAGGAGGTATAATATGTTAGTAGGAGGTATAATGTGTTAGTAGGAGGTATAATGTGTTAGGAGGTATAATGTGTTAGGAGGTATAATGTGTTAGGAGGTATAATGTGTTAGTAGGAGGTATAATGTGTTAGTAGGAGGTATAATGTGTTAGTAGGAGGTATAATATGTTAGTAGGAGGTATAATGTGTTAGGAGGTATAATATGTTAGTAGGAGGTATAATGTGTTAGTAGGAGGTATAATGTGTTAGGAGGTATAATGTGTTAGTAGGAGGTATAATGTGTTAGTAGGAGGTATAATGTGTTAGGAGGTATAATGTGTTAGTAGGAGGTATAATGTGTTAGTAGGAGGTATAATGTGTTAGTAGGAGGTATAATATGTTAGTAGGAGGTATAATGTGTTAGGAGGTATAATATGTTAGTAGGAGGTATAATGTGTTAGTAGGAGGTATAATGTGTTAGGAGGTATAATGTGTTAGTAGGAGGTATAATGTGTTAGTAGGAGGTATAATGTGTTAGTAGGAGGTATAATATGTTAGTAGGAGGTATAATGTGTTAGGAGGTATAATATGTTAGTAGGAGGTATAATGTGTTAGTAGGAGGTATAATGTGTTAGTAGGAGGTATAATGTGTTAGTAGGAGGTATAATATGTTAGTAGGAGGTATAATGTGTTAGTAGGAGGTATAATATGTTAGTAGGAGGTATAATATGTTAGTAGGAGGTATAATATGTTAGTAGGAGGTATAATGTGTTAGGAGGTATAATGTGTTAGGAGGTATAATGTGTTAGGAGGTATAATGTGTTAGGAGGTATAATGTGTTAGTAGGAGGTATAATGTGTTAGTAGGAGGTATAATGTGTTAGTAGGAGGTATAATATGTTAGTAGGAGGTATAATATGTTAGTAGGAGGTATAATATGTTAGTAGGAGGTATAATGTGTTAGGAGGTATAATGTGATAGTAGGAGGTATAATGTGTTAGTAGGAGGTATAATGTGTTAGTAGGAGGTATAATGTGTTAGGAGGTATAATGTGTTAGGAGGTATAATATGTTAGTAGGAGGTATAATGTGTTAGTAGGAGGTATAATATGTTAGTAGGAGGTATAATATGTTAGTAGGAGGTATAATATGTTAGTAGGAGGTATAATATGTTAGTAGGAGGTATAATATGTTAGTAGGAGGTATAATATGTTAGTAGGAGGTATAATATGTTAGTAGGAGGTATAATGTGTTAGGAGGTATAATATGTTAGTAGGAGGTATAATATGTTAGTAGGAGGTATAATATGTTAGTAGGAGGTATAATATGTTAGTAGGAGGTATAATATGTTAGTAGGAGGTATAATATGTTAGTAGGAGGTATAATGTGTTAGGAGGTATAATGTGTTAGTAGGAGGTATAATATGTTAGTAGGAGGTATAATATGTTAGTAGGAGGTATAATATGTTAGTAGGAGGTATAATGTGTTAGGAGGTATAATGTGTTAGGAGGTATAATATGTTAGTAGGAGGTATAATATGTTAGTAGGAGGTATAATATGTTAGTAGGAGGTATAATATGTTAGTAGGAGGTATAATGTGTTAGGAGGTATAATATGTTAGTAGGAGGTATAATATGTTAGTAGGAGGTATAATATGTTAGTAGGAGGTATAATATGTTAGTAGGAGGTATAATATGTTAGTAGGAGGTATAATATGTTAGTAGGAGGTATAATGTGTTAGGAGGTATAATATGTTAGTAGGAGGTATAATGTGTTAGGTAGTAGTATGCGGTAGTATGTAGGAATCCTCACAGCGTGAGAGTCAAGAGGCAGGAAGTCATTACTGAAGTGTAAACGCACTCAGCCATCACTGGCCAAACACAGTCCCAACATGTTTCACCACTCCGAAGAAAGAAAAACCTCACTCCTCATACAAACACAGCAGCAGGGCTTGCTGCTAACAGTGGTCTAGGTCTGTGAGAGAGAGGGACAGAGAGAGAGAGAAAGAGAGAGGGAGAGAGAGAGAGGGAGAGAGAGGGAGAGAGAGAGAGAGAGAGAGAGAGAGAGAGAGAGAGAGAGAGAGAGAGAGAGAGAGAGAGAGAGAGAGAGAGAGAGAGAGAAAGAGAGAACATGCCATTTCCTCTGACTTTCCCCAAGACACACAGAGCGCATATGAGAGAGCGCGAGAGAGAGAGAGAGAGAGAAAAAGAGAGGGAGTGAGAAAGAAAGAGTTCTCTCCATCTCTCTCTCCAAACATGACATAAACCAACTCTGTGTACACGTTGGTGGTTTAGGCCTGATGAGAGAGTGTGATTATGTTACATACGGCGGCGGTTTGATGCAATAATGATGCAATCAGCAGAGGGGCTCAGTGTTGTGCGTGTGATTTATAGGCATTATTTAAATCAGGGTAATTAATTGTCCCGGGTGGGGGGGCAGAGTGACGAAGTGGCTGTTTCTGTGACATGGTGTGGGTTAGTGTGTGAGTGTGTTTGTGTACGTACGGTGAGTGTGTGTGTGTGTGTGTGTGTGTGTGTGTGTGTGTGTGTGTGTGTGTGTGTGTGTGTGTGTGTGTGTGTGTGTGTGTGTGTGTGTGTGTGTGTGTGTGTGTGTGTGTGTGTGTGTGTGTGTGTGTGTGTGTGTGTGTGTGTGTACTAAGGCACTTGTTTGATGGCTGGTGTTTTGGCAGATGGCTTCAGGCCATGTCTCTCTCTCAGCGCGGTGAGGAAAACTAATACTGCACCATGGTTAACTTCATAGATCAAACCTAACTCCATCTAAATACCCTCCCACAGACAAAAGCTCCCACAAACCCGCCTATTGGCCTGCACACACACACACACACACAGAAAGTTGCACCATATACACTGGCCCCAAAAAAAGAAAATAACAATATGAGCAAAATCAGTGTTGAGCAGCTTCAGTGTTTTCAGGTTCACTTCAACATGGTCCTGTTGCAGTGGATAATGTTATTCAGCGACACGTCGTTGAGAGCAAGCTCCGTCATAACGTGATTGAGGGGCCAGGATCTCCATGTTGGGACTCTCTATCACTGAACCAAACACGGATGTACTCGTCACTACACTGTTTGATCCTGTCATTTATCAAGACAATCCAAAATACCTAAAAGAACTGTCAGGATGAAATTGCTCTTCAAAAAGGTTATTTCCGTTCCAACCCAAAGTGGAAGGAATGTAGAAGGAACAGGTTCCTTTGCATAAAATGGGCAACAGACCATGGGACTAGGGCTGGGCGGTAAACCGTATACACTGGTGTTGACACGGGGACCGGTTTGGGTTTTTACTTTACCTTCTATACCGGTATTTGAATGTTTGGTTTGTTAAATGCGATATGCTGTGAGTAAATATCAATTTTTGTAGTTTACTTCGCTCCTTGAGTCATCCCTCTCCGCTCTTTCGCTCCGTGCCACTTTCCATGTTCCTCAACCACGGGACACTTGTGTTCAGTCTGCATGGTCAATGCACCACATGCAACAATGTTGATGACAACAACCACTGTTTTCACTTTGCTTCTTAATATAAATCCACCAGAGTTCTATACTGACACTGTTAGTTTGTGTTTCTTACATCAGCAACAGCTGGTTTGTCTTTAGCAAGTTGCCCTAAATCTTGTGAGACGCTAATTGTTAGCCGCTAATGCTAATAGCTAGCTAATAAATGTACTGAGTAAAGGAAAACGTAGCTAGCTAATACAGCCTGATAATACCAGTGATGGTATAGACCTAAATCAGCATGTTGATTGTGCAACAGTATCCTCTAAATCAAAGAGGAATACGCAAAGCAAGAATATGTTAGCTACATGAAGTAGCTAAGAGAAAACATGCAATGTAGCCAAAGCTTATAGGGTCCCCAAGGAAGCACTTATCAACACTTTGGTTTCTACCCTGTCACAATAACTTCTCTCTGTCATTTTAATTTGTTTTCATCTCAAACAACACTGTATTCAAAGTGCCCACCAGTATATTCTAACTATGGAATTAGAATAGTCATTATATTTCCATGATTCCAACAGTTTTGCTCTAATTCGCAAGTCAAATCGCAATTGCAACATTTTGTTAAAAATAAGTCCTAATTATTTGTCCACATCATGCAGTCCTACGTGGCAGTGTGGAAATTCTCAATTGAGCAGTGGTGTAAAGTACTTAAGTAAAAAATACTTTCAAGTACTACTTAGGTAGTTTTTTTGGTGTCTGTACCTCACAATTCATTTTTTTGGCTAACTTTTACATCACTACATTCCTAAAGAAAATACTGTACTTTTTACTTCATACATTTTCCCTGACACCTAAAAGTACTTGTTCACACACTTGTCAAGAGAACATCCCTGGTCATCGACTGCCTCTGATCTGTAGGACTCACTAAAAACACACATACTATGTTTTCAAATGATGTCTGAGGGTTGCAGCGTGCCCCTGGCTATCCGTAAATAAAAAAACAAGGAAATGGTGTACTGGGGGTACTTTTTCACCACTGCAATTGAGTGCAGGAAATGCAGAAATGATAAAAGTGCTGAAATCTGTTTTGGTTGAAGTTGAAATTGAACAGTATAAAACAAATCAGAATGGAGAAAGACTCATTGAATGCACTTAGAATGTATGTGTTGGCACCCTAGTATCACTCACTACTCTTAAAGCACACTAGGATCACTCACTGCTCATAAAGCACCCTAGGATCACTCACTACTCATAAAGCACCCTAGGATCACTCACTACTATAAAGCACCCTAGGATCACTCACTACTCATAAAGCACCCTAGGATCACTCACTACTCATAAAGCACCATAGGATCACTCACTACTCATAAAGCACCCTAGGATCACTCACTACTCATAAAGCACCCTAGGATCCCTCACTACTCATAAAGCACCCTAGGATCACTCACTACTCATAAAGCACCCTAGGATCACTCACTACTCATAAAGCACCCTAGGATCACTCACTACTCATAAAGCACCCTAGTATCACTCACTACCCATAAAGCACCCTAGGTTCACTCACTACTCATAAAGCACCCTAGGATCACTCACTACTCATAAAGCACCCTAGGATCACTCACTACTCATAAAGCACCCTAGGATCACTCACTACTCATAAAGCACCCTAGGATCACTCACTACTCATAAAGCACCCTAGGATCACTCACTACTCATAAAGCACCCTAGGATCACTCACTACTCATAAAGCACCCTAGGATCACTCACTACTCATAAAGCACCCTAGGATCACTCACTACTCATAAAGCACCCTAGGATCCCTCACTACTCATAAAGCACCCTAGGATCACTCACTACTCATAAAGCACCCTAGGATCACTCACTACTCATAAAGCACCCTAGGATCACTCACTACTCATAAAGCACCCTAGGATCACTCACTACCCATAAAGCACCCTAGGTTCACTCACTACTCATAAAGCACTCTAGGATCACTCACTACTCATAAAGCACCCTAGGATCACTCACTACTCATAAAGCACCCTAGGATCACTCACTACTCATAAAGCACCCTAGGATCACTCACTACTCATAAAGCACCCTAGGATCACTCACTACTCATAAAGCACCCTAGGATCACTCACTACTCATAAAGCACCCTAGGATCACTCACTACTCATAAAGCACCCTAGGATCACTCACTACTCATAAAGCACCCTAGGATCACTCACTACTCATAAAGCACCCTAGGATCACTCACAACTCATAAAGCACCCTAGGATCACTCACTACTCATAAAGCAAATGTACAACTTTAATAAATCAAAAACTAAAAATACTGTCAAACCGTCCATTTGATTTTTTATATATATTTTATATATATACGGTGATATAATATGTTGGCCACATCGCCCAGCCCTTACATGGGACTGAGAAAACCTCTGCCTCCACCCCAATAGACATGTATTTATTCATCACTGCCACAGTTGTTGGTGTGAGGGTGGCTATAGAGGGTAAGGGAGAAAGAGAGAGGAAAGTGGTGATGGTGTGAGGGTGGCTATAGAGGGTAAAGGAGAAAGAGAGAGGAAAGTGGTGATGGTGTGAGGGTGGCTATAGAGGGTGAGAGAGAAAGAGAGGAAAGTGGTGATGGTGTGAGGGTGGCTATAGAGGGTGAGAGAGAAAGAGAGGAAAGTGGTGATGGTGTGAGGGTGGCTATAGAGGGTGAGAGAGAAAGAGAAAGGAAAGTGGTGGTGGTGTGAGGGTGGCTATAGAGGGTGAGAGAGAAAGAGAAAGGAAAGTGGTGGTGGTGTGAGGGTGGCTATAGAGGGTGAGGGAGAAAGAGAGAGGAAAGTGGTGGTGGTGTGAGGGTGGCTATAGAGGGTAAAGGAGAAAGAGAGAGGAAAGTGGTGATGGTGTGAGGGTGGCTATAGAGGGTGAGAGAGAAAGAGAGAGGAAAGTGGTGGTGGTGTGAAGGTGGCTATAGAGGGTGAGAGAGAAAGAGAGAGGAAAGTGGTGGTGGTGTGAGGGTGGCTATAGAGGGTGAGAGAGAAAGAGAAAGGAAAGTGGTGGTGGTGTGAGGGTGGCTATAGAGGGTGAGGGAGAAAGAGAGAGGAAAGTGGTGGTGGTGTGAGGGTGGCTATAGAGGGTGAGAGAGAAAGAGAAAGGAAAGTGGTGATGGTGTGAGGGTGGCTATAGAGGGTGAGAGAGAAAGAGAGAGGAAAGTGGTGATGGTGTGAGGGTGGCTATAGAGGGTGAGAGAGAAAGAGAGAGGAAAGTGGTGGTGGTGTGAGGGTGGCTATAGAGGGTGAGAGAGAAAGAGAGAGGAAAGTGGTGGTGGTGTGAGGGTGGCTATAGAGGGTGAGGGAGAAAGAGAGAGGAAAGTGGTGATGGTGTGAGGGTGGCTATAGAGGGTGAGAGAGAAAGAGAGAGGAAAGTGGTGGTGTGAGGGTGGCTATAGAGGGTGAGGGAGAAAGAGAGAGGAAAGTGGTGGTGGTGTGAGGGTGGCTATAAAGGGTGAGAGAGAAAGAGAGGAAAGTGGTGCTGGTGTGAGGGTGTCTATAGAGGGTGAGAGAGAAAGAGAGAGGAAAGTGGTGCTGGTGTGAGGGTGTCTATAGAGGGTGAGGGAGAAAGAGAGAGGAAAGTGGTGCTGGTGTGAGGGTGGCTATAAAGGGTGAGAGAGAAAGAGAGGAAAGTGATGCTGGTGTGAGGGTGTCTATAGAGGGTGAGAGAGAAAGAGAGAGGAAAGTGGTGCTGGTGTGAAGGTGGCTATAGAGGGTGAGAGAGAAAGAGAGAGGAAAGTGGTGCTGGTGTGAGGGTGGCTATAGAGGGTGAGAGAGAAAGAGAGAGGAAAGTGGTGGTGGTGTGAGGGTGGCTATAGAGGGTGAGAGAGAAAGAGAGAGGAAAGTGGTGGTGGTGTGAGGGTGGCTATAGAGGGTGAGAGAGAAAGAGAGAGGAAAGTGGTGCTGGTGTGAGGGTGACTATAGAGGGTGAGAGAGAAAGAGAGAGGAAAGTGGTGGTGGTGTGAGGGTGGCTATAGAGGGTGAGGGAGAAAGAGAGAGGAAAGTGGTGATGGTGTGAGGGTGGCTATAGAGGGTGAGAGAGAAAGAGAGGAAAGTGGTGATGGGGTGAGGGTGGCTATAGAGGGTGAGGGAGAAAGAGAGAGGAAAGTGGTGATGGTGTGAGGGTGGCTATAGAGGGTGAGAGAGAAAGAGAGAGGAAAGTGGTGATGGTGTGAGGGTGGCTATAGAGGGTGAGAGAGAAAGAGAGAGGAAAGTGGTGCTGGTGTGAGGGTGGCTATAGAGGGTGAGAGAGAAAGAGAGAGGAAAGTGGTGGTGGTGTGAGGGTGGCTATAGAGGGTGAGGGAGAAAGAGAGAGGAAAGTGGTGATGGTGTGAGGGTGGCTATAGAGGGTGAGAGAGAAAGAGAGAGGAAAGTGGTGCTGGTGTGAGGGTGTCTATAGAGGGTGAGAGAGAAAGAGAGAGGAAAGTGGTGGTGGTGTGAGGGTGGCTATAGAGGGTGAGAGAGAAAGAGAGAGGAAAGTGGTGGTGGTGTGAGGGTGGCTATAGAGGGTGAGAGAGAAAGAGAGGAAAGTGGTGCTGGTGTGAGGGTGGCTATAGAGGGTGAGAGAGAAAGAGAGAGAAAAGTGGTGCTGGTGTGAGGGTGGCTATAGAGGGTGAGGGAGAAAGAGAGAGGAAAGTGGTGCTGGTGTGAGGGTGGCTATAGAGGGTGAGGGAGAACGAGAGAGGAAAGTGGTGCTGGTGTGAGGGTGGCTATAGAGGGTGAGGGAGAAAGAGAGAGGAAAGTGGTGCTGGTGTGAGGGTGGCTATAGAGGGTGAGGGAGAAAGAGAGAGGAAAGTGGTGCTGGTGTGAGGGTGGCTATAGAGGGTGAGGGAGAAAAGAGAGAGGAAAGTGGTGCTGGTGTGAGGGTGGCTATAGAGGGTGAGGGAGAAAGAGAGGAAAGTGGTGCTGGTGTGAGGGTGGCTATAGAGGGTGAGGGAGAAAGAGAGAGGAAAGTGGTGCTGGTGTGAGGGTGGCTATAGAGGGTGAGGGAGAAAGAGAGAGGAAAGTGGTGCTGGTGTGAGGGTGGCTATAGAGGGTGAGGGAGAAAGAGAGAGGAAAGTGGTGCTGGTGTGAGGGTGGCTATAGAGGGTGAGGGAGAAAGAGAGAGGAAAGTGGTGCTGGTGTGAGGGTGGCTATAGAGGGTGAGGGAGAAAGAGAGGGAAAGTGGTGCTGGTGTGAGGGTGGCTATAGAGGGTGAGGGAGAAAGAGAGAGGAAAGTGGTGCTGGTGTGAGGGGTGACTATAGAGGGTGAGGGAGAAAGAGAGAGGAAAGTGGTGATGGTGTGAGGGTGGCTATAGAGGTGAGAGAGAAAGAGAGGAAAGTGGTGGTGGTGTGAGGGTGGCTATAGAGGGTGAGAGAGAAAGAGAGGAAAGTGGTGGTGTGAGGGTGGCTATAGAGGGTGAGGGAGAAAGAGAGGAAAGTGGTGGTGGTGTGAGGGTGGCTATAAAGGGTGAGAGAGAAAGAGAGGAAAGTGGTGCTGGTGTGAGGGTGTCTATAGAGGGTGAGAGAGAAAGAGAGAGGAAAGTGGTGCTGGTGTGAGGGTGTCTATAGAGGGTGAGGGAGAAAGAGAGAGGAAAGTGGTGCTGGTGTGAGGGTGGCTATAAAGGGTGAGAGAGAAAGAGAGGAAAGTGATGCTGGTGTGAGGGTGTCTATAGAGGGTGAGAGAGAAAGAGAGAGGAAAGTGGTGCTGGTGTGAAGGTGGCTATAGAGGGTGAGAGAGAAAGAGATAGGAAAGTGGTGGTGGTGTGAGGGTGGCTATAGAGGGTGAGAGAGAAAGAGAGAGGAAAGTGGTGGTGTGAGGGTGGCTATAGAGGGTGAGGGAGAAAGAGAGAGGAAAGTGGTGGTGGTGTGAGGGTGGCTATAAAGGGTGAGAGAGAAAGAGAGGAAAGTGGTGCTGGTGTGAGGGTGTCTATAGAGGGTGAGAGAGAAAGAGAGAGGAAAGTGGTGCTGGTGTGAGGGTGTCTATAGAGGGTGAGGGAGAAAGAGAGAGGAAAGTGGTGCTGGTGTGAGGGTGGCTATAAAGGGTGAGAGAGAAAGAGAGAAAGTGATGCTGGTGTGAGGGTGTCTATAGAGGGTGAGAGAGAAAGAGAGAGGAAAGTGGTGGTGGTGTGAAGGTGGCTATAGAGGGTGAGAGAGAAAGAGATAGGAAAGTGGTGGTGGTGTGAGGGTGGCTATAGAGGGTGAGAGAGAAAGAGAGAGAAAGTGGTGGTGGTGTGAGGTGGCTATAGAGGGTGAGAGAGAAAGAGAGAGAAAGTGGTGGTGGTGTGAGGGTGGCTATAGAGGGTGAGAGAGAAAGAGAGAGGAAAGTGGTGCTGGTGTGAGGGTGACTATAGAGGGTGAGAGAGAAAGAGAGAGGAAAGTGGTGGTGGTGTGAGGGTGGCTATAGAGGGTGAGGGAGAAAGAGAGAGGAAAGTGGTGATGGTGTGAGGGTGGCTATAGAGGGTGAGAGAGAAAGAGAGGAAAGTGGTGATGGGGTGAGGGTGGCTATAGAGGGTGAGGGAGAAAGAGAGAGGAAAGTGGTGATGGTGTGAGGGTGGCTATAGAGGGTGAGAGAGAAAGAGAGAGGAAAGTGGTGATGGTGTGAGGGTGGCTATAGAGGGTGAGAGAGAAAGAGAGAGGAAAGTGGTGCTGGTGTGAGGGTGGCTATAGAGGGTGAGAGAGAAAGAGAGAGGAAAGTGGTGGTGGTGTGAGGGTGGCTATAGAGGGTGAGGGAGAAAGAGAGAGGAAAGTGGTGATGGTGTGAGGGTGGCTATAGAGGGTGAGAGAGAAAGAGAGAGGAAAGTGGTGCTGGTGTGAGGGTGTCTATAGAGGGTGAGAGAGAAAGAGAGAGGAAAGTGGTGGTGGTGTGAGGGTGGCTATAGAGGGTGAGAGAGAAAGAGAGAGGAAAGTGGTGGTGGTGTGAGGGTGGCTATAGAGGGTGAGGGAGAAAGAGAGGAAAGTGGTGCTGGTGTGAGGTGGCTATAGAGGGTGAGGGAGAAAGAGAGAGGAAAGTGGTGCTGGTGTGAGGGTGGCTATAGAGGGTGAGGGAGAAAGAGAGAGGAAAGTGGTGCTGGTGTGAGGGTGGCTATAGAGGGTGAGGGAGAAAAGAGAGAGGAAAGTGGTGCTGGTGTGAGGGTGGCTATAGAGGGTGAGGGAGAAAGAGAGAGGAAAGTGGTGCTGGTGTGAGGGTGGCTATAGAGGGTGAGGGAGAAAGAGAGAGGAAAGTGGTGCTGGTGTGAGGGTGGCTATAGAGGGTGAGGGAGAAAGAGAGAGGAAAGTGGTGCTGGTGTGAGGGTGGCTATAGAGGGTGAGGGAGAAAGAGAGAGGGAAAGTGGTGCTGGTGTGAGGGTGGCTATAGAGGGTGAGGGAGAAAGAGAGAGAGGAAAGTGGTGCTGGTGTGAGGGTGGCTATAGAGGGTGAGGGAGAAAGAGAGAGGAAAGTGGTGCTGGTGTGAGGGTGGCTATAGAGGGTGAGGGAGAAAGAGAGAGGAAAGTGGTGCTGGTGTGAGGGTGGCTATAGAGGGTGAGGGAGAAAGAGAGAGGAAAGTGGTGCTGGTGTGAGGGTGACTATAGAGGGTGAGGGAGAAAGAGAGAGGAAAGTGGTGCTGGTGTGAGGGTGACTATAGAGGGTGAGGGAGAAAGAGAGGAAAGTGGTGCTGGTGTGAGGGTGGCTATAGAGGGTGAGGGAGAAAGAGAGAGGAAAGTGGTGCTGGTGTGAGGGTGACTATAGGGGTGAGGGAGAAAGAGAGAGGAAAGTGGTGCTGGTGTGAGGGTGACATAGAGGGTGAGGGAGAAAGAGAGAGGAAAGTGGTGCTGGTGTGAGGGTGACTATAGCTGTTTGGGTGCCTGCTCTGCCATGACAGATGTTGCAGATGAACTCTTGACACAACTCAGACAGTTTATGTTCAACATGTGTGTCTCTGTTACTGTCTCTCTGGTCTCGAGCAGGCAGCTGCCTGGGATGGCTCACTCTGCGTGTGCGTGTGTGTGTGTGTGTGTGTGTGTGTGTGTGTGTAGATGAGGGGAGCAGCAGGATGGATCTGCAGCAGGCAGGGAGGGAGGCGATCTGGGAGGTTGGCTGTAATGATCAACCAGGGACACATTAGCTTCCTGTCCATCAGAGTTCCATCAGGAAGAGGCTGATTTACAGGCACAACGACCAGCCTGCTGCCCTACCACCCGGCACTAGGACAACACACCGGCTCCGTATGTATGCAAATGTGTGTGAGAAAGAGAGACTATCTGTTGTGTGTGTGTGTGTGTGTGTGTGTGTGTGTGTGTGTGTGTGTGTGTGTGTGTGTGTGTGTGTGTGTGTGTGTGTGTGTGTGTGTGTGTGTGTGTCTGTCTGTGTGTGTGTGTGTGTGTGTGTGTGTGTGTGTGTGTGTGTGTGTGTGTGTCTGTGTGTGTGTGTGTGTGTGTGTGTGTGTGTGTGTGTGTGTGTGTGTGTGTGTGTGTGTGTGTGTGAGAGAGAGAAAGGGAGGGATTTGAATCCTTGCGCGTTACATCTCAATACAGACAAACAAGCATAGATAGATGCCGCAAGACTCTTCTTTACGATGGCGTGAGAACACGTCTATATGACGTCGGACCTCCCACACCCTGGTTGTCCAGAGGTACTGATGGAGGTAGAAGGTGGACAGAGCCATTAGAGAAGGTGGACAGAGCCATTAGAGAAGGTGGACAGAGCCATTAGAGAAGGTGGACAGAGCCATTAGAGAAGGTGGACAGAGCCATTAGAGAAGGTGGACAGAGCCATTAGAGAAGGTGGACAGAGCCATTAGAGAAGGTGGACAGAGCCATTAGAGAAGGTGGACAGAGCCATTAGAGAAGGTGGACAGAGCCATTAGAGAAGGTGGACAGAGCCATTAGAGAAGGTGGACAGAGCCATTAGAGAAGGTGGACAGAGCCATTAGAGAAGGTGATGCCTCCAAACAAAACAAGGATGAACCACAGAGTAAACGATAAGCACCTGTAGTAAGAGTGGCTGCCTGGAGGCCCTCTCCTCTCGTCTCTCTGCATGCTTCCACTTTCCCTCCCAGACAAAAAAAAGAGAGCAGGCCAGATACACCCCCCCTCTGTTGCCTCACGAACCCTCTGCCCCTCCACACCCCCAGTCAGGCCCCCACCCTCAAGTCCCGCAGAAAAGAAAGGCCTCAAAACCCTCAATCATTTTCCTTTCAAGTTTTCTCATGCCTTGGTAAGGATTCCCGAGCAGGAAAATAGAAAACCGTAAAGGACTGTAGTCCAGATGAGACAGTATCGGTGTTTCAGGAAAGGCGACAATATCAAATCCTCTCTTGCCAGTGAATAAAAAAAAAAGTTGTATTTCTGCATTACTAATTTATTTGCGATACATAAGCTTAAGGCTTTACGTTTTCCAGTATTTTTTTCATTGGAAGGTGCTCAACGGAAAAAGAACCATTCAACTTTCCAGCAAAAGGGTCTTGGAGGGAGGCCCTGTGTGAGCTCGCCTGAATACATTATGCTGATGAGGTTAACTAACGAGCTTTTCCTGCTGATAGGCATGGAGACTGATGGGAGCTCTGCACAACGCTCCCCCAGCTCCAGTTGAACCAGTCGCTTGCCATCAGGCTCAAGGGTGGGGGTGTGTGTGTGTGTATTGTCCCTCTCCTTTGACCAAGCTACACCACGCGTAACACTTCACAGCAAATAACCAACAGACCTGTCTAGGACACACACCTTTCCAACACAAACGGGCCACAGATTCGACCTGCATAAATCTAGAAGGCGCAGTGGAAATGAGAACCATACCCCGGACAGAGTATAGCTTATACATTTAGGGGGGGGGGATGTCTCTGTGGTTTTATGTTTAAAGTGTATACATATCAGATGCTGGGCGGGCTCACACACACACACACACACACACACACACACACACACACACACACACACACACACACACACACACACACACACACACACACACACACACACACACACACACACACACACACACACACACACACACACACACACACACACACACACACACACACACACACACGCTGGGCCAAAGCGGTTGTCTGTGATCCTCCAGCTCTATAAAACTACCCGGACTACAGCCGGGCCTGACGTGTAGACGGTTTCCCTGGAGACTGTAGCCCAGGAGACGGACCATCTCACAGACAGGACAGAGCTGCAGCCGCACGGATCCCTCAGAGACTGTGCGAGTGTGCGTGTGTGCGTGCGCTCCCTGGCAGCTCTTCATCCTGAGGGGAGCAAGGCCCACCAACCATCTACCATGAAGGAGGAAGAGGGGGAGAGAGAGAAGCGGTAGAGGAAGAGTGAAAGTGAGAGGTAAGAAAGAGAGAGGAAGTAGCTAGGTCAAAGGGGGGAAATCAGCAGTGAGCTGATCAAAGCAGGCCACAGGGCCTCAGATACCTGCCTGTACAGCCCCCTCCCTCCTCGCACTCCCCTCTCTCTAAATGTTTACTTTGGACCAGCCCGGCAGCCAACTGGTTGCAATTGACCTTCTGCAGGGACGAGTTAAGGAGAGAACATGAGACTTTCCCTTCTGGGAAAAAGAGGGAGGAAAGACAGACACATAGCCACCGTGCCTCTACATCTGCATTGCTTTGCTGTTTGGGGTTTTAGGCTGGGTTTCTGTACAGCACTTTGTGACATCTGCTGATGTAAGAAGGGCTTTAGAAATACATTTGATTGACATACACTCACCGCCTGCCTCTCGCACACACAGACAGATACAAACCCACAGTATGAACAGTATTTAGAGCTACTAGAACACAGAACCGCCTCAACAGACAGATACCAGAACACAGAACCTTCACAACAGACAGATGCTAGAACACAGAACCTTCACAACAGACAGAAACTAGAACACAGAACCTCCCCAACAGACAGATACCAGAACACAGAACCTTCACAACAGACAGATGCTAGAACACAGAACCTCCACAACAGACAGATACCAGAACACAGAATCTCTCCAACAGACAGATACCAGAACACAGAATCTCTCCAACAGACAGATACCAGAACACAGAACCTCTCCAACAGACAGATACCAGAACACAGAATCTCCACAACAGACAGATACCAGAACACAGAATCTCCACAACAGACAGATACCAGAACACAGAATCTCCACAACAGACAGATACCAGAACACATAATCTCCACAACAGACAGATACCAGAACACAGAATCTCCACAACAGACAGATACCAGAACACAGAATCTCCACAACAGACAGATACCAGAACACAGAATCTCCACAACAGACAGATACCAGAACACAGAACCTCCACAACAGACAGAAACTAGAACACAGAAACAGGGTTTTTGTTTACCACAGTAAATCATTACACCTTATACAGTCCATTTGGACTTTGCTTGGTAAAAACCACCTTCATGTGCGTAAAAATCGAAAAGAAGTTTAACATTTTTGATACGAGCTGGGAGTAACATTAGTCTTTCCTACACAGCCCACCTGCCACAGGTGGTAGTGCTCACTATTACAGCAGGCCTGTTGCCAGTCACAATCAGTAGAGAAGAGACTAGAGGTCGACCGATTAATCGGAATGGCCGATTAATTAGGGCCAATTTCACAACAATCGGAAATCGGTATTTTTGGGCGCCGATTTGCCGATTTCTTTTACACCTTTATTTAACTAGGCAAGTCAGTTAAGAACACATTCTTATGTTCAATGACGGCCTAGGAACAGTGGGTTAACTGCCTTGTTCAGGGGCAGAACAACAGATTTTCACCTTGTCAGCTCGGGGGATCAATCTTGCAACCTTACAGTTAACTAGTCCAACGCAATAACGACCTGCCTCTCTCTCGTTGCACTCCACAAGGAGACTGCCTGTTACGCGAATGCAGTAAGCCAAGGTAAGTTGCTAGCTAGCATTAAACTTATCTTAAAACACAATCAATAATAATCACTAGTTAACTACACATCGTTGATGATATTACTAGATATTATCTAGCGTGTCCTGCGTTGCATATAATCTGACTGAGCATAGAGGGAAATGGTATAGGGGAAATAGTCCTATAATTCCTATAATAACTACAACCTAAAACTTCTTACCTGGGAACATTGAAGACTTATGTTAAAAGGAACCACCAGCTTTCATATGTTCTCATGTTCTGAGCAAGGAACTGAAACGTTAGCTTTCTTACATGGCACATATTGCACTTTTACTTTCTTCTCCAACACTTTGTTTTTGCATTATTTAAACCAAATTGAACATGTTTCATTATTTACTTGAGGCTAAATTGATTTGATTGAGTTATTATATTAAGTTAAAATAAGTGTTCATTCAGTATTGTTGTAATTGTCATTATTACAAATACATGTCAAAAAAAATGTACAAATCGGTATCGGCCTTTTTGGTCCTCCAATAATCGGTATGGGTATCGGCGTTGAAAAAAAAAAATCATAATTGGTGGACCTCTAGAAGAGACTGACACAGAGAGGCCTGGACGGGCTGCCTGTCTGTCTGCAGGTGTATGTGTGTGGTAGTGCTCACTATTACAGCAGGTCTGGTGCCAGTCACAACCAGTAGAAAAGAGACTGACACAGAGGCCTGCCGCCTGGGCACACACAGTCTACCACCACACCACAGTCCCTACATCATTGTCTAATAGCAGGAAAACAAATACACATGAATAGGCACGGAGAGAGAGAATAACGAGAGAGAGAAAAAGAGAATAACGAGAAGAGAATAACGAGAGAGAGAATATCGAGAGAGAATATCCAGAGAGATAATAACAAGAGACAGATAATAACGAGAGAATATTGAGAGAAAATAACGAGAGATAATATCGAGAGAGATAATAACAAGAGACAGATAATAACAAGAGAGAGAATATCGAGAGAGAGATAATAACAAGAGAGATAATAACGAGAGAGAGAAAAAGAGAATAACGAGAGAGATAATAACAAGAGACAGATAATAACGAGAGAATATTGAGAGAAAATAACGAGAGAGAATAACGAGACAGATAATAACAAGAGAGAGAATATCGAGAGAGAGATAATAACAAGAGAGATAATAACGAGAGAGATAAATGTAATAATAACGAGAGAGAACATTGCGAGAGATAATAACAAGAGATAATAACAAGAGAGAGAGAAAGAGAATAACGAGAGAGAATAACAAGAGAGAAAATATCGAGAGAGATAATAACAAGAGAGAGAAAGAGAATAACGAGAGAGAATATCGAGAGAGAACAACAAGAGAGAGAATATCGAGAAAGAGAATAACAAGAGAGAGAATAACAAGAAAGAATATCGAGAGAGATAATAACAAGAGAGAATAACAAGAGAATATTGCGAGAGATAATAACAAGAGATAATAACGAGAAAATATCAAGAGAGAATAACAAGAGAGAATATCGAGAGATAATAACAAGAGACCGATAATAACGAGAGAATAACGAGAGAGAATATCAAGAGACATAATAACAAGAGAGAATATTGCGAGAGAAAGAATAACGAGAGAAAATATTGCAAGAGAAGAGATAATAACAAGAGAGAGAGAATATCGAGAGAGATAACAAGAGAGAGAAAAACAAGAGAATATTGCGAGAGATAACAGGAGAGAGAATATCGAGAGAGAGAATAACGAGAGAGAGAATATTGAGAGAGATAACAAGAGAGAGAAAGAGAATAATGAGAGAGAATAACAAGAGAGAATACCGAGAGAGATAATAACAAGAGAAAGAAAAAGAATAACGAGAGAGAATAACAAGAGAGAGAATATCGAGAGATAATAACAAGAGAAGAATAACAAGAGAAAGAGAATAACGAGAGAATAACAAGCGAGAGAGAAAGAATAATGAGAGAGAATAACGAGAGAGAGAATATCGAGATATAATGACAAGAGAGAGAATATCGAGAGATAATAACAAGAGAGAGAATAACAAGAGAGATAATATCGAGAGAATATTGAGAGACAGAATATCGAGAGATGAATATCGAGAGATAATAACAAGAGAGTGAATATCGAGAGATAATAACAAGAGAGAGAGAGAAAGATAATAATGAGAGAGAATAACAAGAGAGAATATCGAGATAATAACAACAAGAGAGAGAGAAAGAGAATAACGAGAGAGAGAAGAATAGCGAGAGAGAGAGAATAACGAGAGAGAAAATATCGAGAGATAATAACAAAGAGAATATCGAGAGATAATAACAAGAGAGAGAAGAGAATAACGAGAGAGAATAACGAGAGAAACAGAGCGAGAGAGAGAAAAAAGATTTTAACGAGAGAGAGAGAGAGAGAGAGAAAGAAAGGGAATAACAAGAGAATAACGAGAAAGAGAATAACGAGAGAGAGAGAGAGAATAACGAGAGAGAGCGAGAGACAGAGAAAGAGAATAACGAGAGAGAGAGAGTGAGAGAGAGAGAGAGAGAGAGAGAGAGAGAGAGAGAGAGAGAGAGAGAGAGAGAGAGAGAGAGAGAGAGAGAGAGAGAGAGAGAGAGAGAGAGAGAGAGAGAGAGAGAGAGAGAGAGAGAGAGATAACGAGAAAGAGAATAACGAGAGAGAGAGAGAGAGAGAGAGAGAGAGAGAGAAGAGAATAACAAGAGAATAACGAGAAAGAGAATAACGAGAGAGAGAGAGAGTGAGTGAGAGAGAATAACGAGAGCAAGAGAGAAGGAGGAGAGCATGACGAGGCAGAGGGAGGCAGAGAGGAGCCCAGGTCCTGAGTCTGGACCCTATAGACTAAATAAAACCACATAATCCTCATAAACTGCTCCATATGAGTATTATATCCCTGACTCTGCGCACCACTTCCCAGGGAATGGAACTCATTTAGGGCTAAAACATTAGCAGGGGTGCCTCCTCCTCCTGTTCCTGCCAGCTCCTTGTGCAGCCTTCCTGGGTCAAATGAACACACACACGCACACACAAACACACACTACTGGGTTCTATGATGGCCCTGGTGTTCCACTGAGCCGGGCCCTGGCCTCCTCTACAACACTAACGATGCTAACCCTCAATCTACCTTCCAAAATACTGATGACAGAATACGCTTATGATGAAAAATGCCCCGGAAAATGTAAATGAGGTGGGTCGGCTAGCTAAATGAAATGATTACTGGTGCCCCTATAAGTGAGTGACCGTGTGTGTGCTGCTTGGACATAAAAAATGCGTAGTTCATTATACTACTTCGAGTACTGAGAGAACCCAGCAGCTCTGCCACCCAGTGACTACAAACGGGGGAGGATATAGTTGAATATGGTTCGTATTTTTCAATAAAATGCACGTATTTTTGGGGGGCATTTTACCCCCTTTTCGATGTCGTCTCATCGCTGCTCTAGAGGCAAAGGTCGAATCATGTGTCCTCCGAAACATGACCCGTCCACTTAACCCGGAAGCCAGCTGCACCAATGTGTCGGAGGAAACACTGTTCACCTGAAGACTGAGGTCAGCCTGCAGGCGCACGGCCCGCCACAAGGAGACGCTAGAGCGCAATGAGCCAAATAAAGCCTCCCCCTTTCCCTAACCCAGACGACGCTGGGCCAATTGTGCGCGGCCCTATGAGACTCCCGATCACAGCCGGTTGCGTTACAGCCCGGGATCAAACCTGGGTCTGTAGTGACGCCTCTAGCACTGCGATGCGGTGCCTCAGACCGCTGCGGCACTCGGGAGGCCATAAAATGCACTTTTAAAGCAGAAACCAGTCACCATTCCCCTGACAACCCTCCCGTTCAACCCACTCAGCAG
The DNA here is from genome assembly GCF_021184085.1 of Oncorhynchus gorbuscha. Lineage (NCBI taxonomy): Eukaryota > Metazoa > Chordata > Actinopteri > Salmoniformes > Salmonidae > Oncorhynchus > Oncorhynchus gorbuscha. The sequence continues at coordinate 20,259 of NW_025747896.1, read as the reverse complement.
CATGCACCTGAGCACAGACAGGCAAGGCTGCACGCTAGGCAGGAAGCGAAACAGGGAGGGGGGGGGGGGGGGGGGGCAGGTTGGCACTTGACTCCAGGGCGGTCATTACTCAACACTGTCACACAATGCACAAACTACTGAATTATAACTGCGGATGTGAGTGTGTCCGGCCAAACTCAACTCAGACAGGAGGGGAAGGAGCAGTGAGGACTGGGTTGGTCTGGGGCGGTCCAGGGCAGTGTGGGTCAGATTGTCAATTGGAATTACCACTCCACCTGTTGTGGCTATATTGCCTCATGCTTCCTCGAGAGAGAAAGAGAGAGAGAGAAAGAGAGAGAAAGAGAGAGAAAGAGAGAGAGAGAGAGAGAGAGAGAGAGAGAGAGAGAGAGAGAGAGAGTGTACAGAGGTCAACCACTCAGGTAGAGTAAGCTGGTGGGCCAGAGACAGGAAGTCTATTAACACAGACCACAGTTTACTCTCCTGACCACACGGAGCCCCATAGGGACATGGCTGGAGAGACCACAGGACAGAGCCCCCTCACACACACTGTTACCAACTGGGACATGGTTGGAGAGAGCACAGACCAGAGCCTCCTCACACACACTGTTACCAACTGGGACATGGTTGGAGAGACCACAGGACAGAGCCTCCTCACACACACTGTTACCAACTGGGACATGGCTGGAGAGACCACAGGACAGAGCCTCCTCACACACACTGTTACCAACTGGGACATGGTTGGAGAGAGCACAGGACAGAGCCTCCTCACACACACTGTTACCAACTGGGACATGGCTGGAGAGACCACAGGACAGAGCCTCCTCACACACACTGTTACCAACTGGGACATGGTTGGAGAGACCACAGGACAGAGCCTCCTCACACACTGTTACCAACTGGGACATGGCTGGAGAGACCACAGGACAGAGCCTCCTCACACACACTGTTACCAACTGGAACATGGCTGGAGAGACCACAGGACAGAGCCTCCTCACACACACTGTTACCAACTGGGACATGGCTGGAGAGACCACAGGACAGAGCCTCCTCACACACACTGTTACCAACTGGGACATGGCTGGAGAGACCACAGGACAGAGCCTCCTCACACACACTGTTACCAACTGGGACATGGTTGGAGAGACCACAGGACAGAGCCTCCTCACACACACTGTTACCAACTGGGACATGGCTGGAGAGACCACAGGACAGAGCCTCCTCACACACACTGTTACCAACTGGGACATGGCTGGAGAGACCACAGGACAGAGCCTCCTCACACACTGTTACCAACTGGGACATGGCTGGAGAGACCACAGGACAGAGCCTCCTCACACACACTGTTACCAACTGGGACATGGCTGGAGAGACCACAGGACAGAGCCTCCTCACACACACTGTTACCAACTGGAACATGGCTGGAGAGACCACAGGACAGAGCCTCCTCACACACACTGTTACCAACTGGGACATGGTTGGAGAGACCACAGGACAGAGCCTCCTCACACACACTGTTACCAACTGGGACATGGTTGGAGAGACCACAGGACAGAGCCTCCTCACACACACTGTTACCAACTGGGACATGGCTGGAGAGACCACAGGACAGAGCCTCCTCACACACACTGTTACCAACTGGGACATGGTTGGAGAGACCACAGGACAGAGCCTCCTCACACACACTGTTACCAACTGGGACATGGCTGGAGAGACCACAGGACAGAGCCTCCTCACACACACTGCTACCAACTGGGACATGGCTGGAGAGACCACAGGACAGAGCCTCCTCACACACACTGTTACCAACTGGGACATGGCTAGAGAGACCACAGGACAGAGCCTCCTCACACACACTGTTACCAACTGGGACATGGTTGGAGAGAGCACAGACCAGAGCTTCCTCACACACACTGTTACCAACTGGGACATGGCTGGAGAGAGCACAGGACAGAGCCTCCTCACACACACTGTTACCAACTGGAACATGGCTAGAGAGACCACAGGACAGAGCCTCCTCACACACACTGTTACCAACTGGGACATGGCTAGAGAGACCACAGGACAGAGCCTCCTCACACACACTGTTACCAACTGGGACATGGCTGGAGAGACCACAGGACAGAGCCTCCTCACACACACTGTTACCAACTGGGACATGGCTGGAGAGACCACAGGACAGAGCCTCCTCACACACACTGTTACCAACTGGGACATGGCTGGAGAGACCACAGGACAGAGCCTTCTCACATACACTGTTACCAACTGGGACATGGCTGGAGAGACCACAGGACAGAGCCTCCTCACACACACTGTTACCAACTGGAACATGGCTGGAGAGACCACAGGACAGAGCCTCCTCACACACACTGTTACCAACTGGGACATGGTTGGAGAGACCACAGGACAGAGCCTCCTCACACACACTGTTACCAACTGGGACATGGTTGGAGAGACCACAGGACAGAGCCTCCTCACACACACTGTTACCAACTGGGACATGGCTGGAGAGACCACAGGACAGAGCCTCCTCACACACACTGTTACCAACTGGGACATGGTTGGAGAGGCCACAGGACAGAGCCTCCTCACACACACTGTTACCAACTGGGACATGGCTGGAGAGACCACAGGACAGAGCCTCCTCACACACACTGCTACCAACTGGGACATGGCTGGAGAGACCACAGGACAGAGCCTCCTCACACACACTGTTACCAACTGGGACATGGCTAGAGAGACCACAGGACAGAGCCTCCTCACACACACTGTTACCAACTGGGACATGGTTGGAGAGAGCACAGACCAGAGCTTCCTCACACACACTGTTACCAACTGGGACATGGCTGGAGAGACCACAGGACAGAGCCTCCTCACACACACTGTTACCAACTGGGACATGGCTGGAGAGACCACAGGACAGAGCCTCCTCGCACACACTGTTACCAACTGGGACATGGCTGGAGAGACCACAGGACAGAGCCTCCTCGCACACAATGTTACAAACTGGGACATGGCTGGAGAGACCACAGGACAGAGCCTCCTCACACACACTGCTACCAACTGGGACATGGCTGGAGAGAGCACAGGACAGAGCCTCCTCACACACACTGTTACCAACTGGGACATGGCTGGAGAGAGCACAGGACAGAGCCTCCTCACACACACTGTTACCAACTGGGACATGGCTGGAGAGACCACAGGACAGAGCCTCCTCACACACACTGTTACCAACTGGGACATGGCTGGAGAGACCACAGGACAGAGCCTCCTCACACACACTGCTACCAACTGGGACATGGCTGGAGAGAGCACAGGACAGAGCCTCCTCTCTCTGTCACACACACACACACACACACACACACACACACACACACACACACACACACACACACACACACACACACACACACACACACACACACACACACACACACACACACACACACACACACACACACACACACTAGAACTTGCAGTGCCTGATGAAACAGTGCAGTGCAGCAGTTAAACTGTCATTCACCTCCGTCAGGCCCGTTAGGATTTAAGGCATAGGAGTTGGGTTAGCTTGGGAGTCCAAATCCAAACCCAGGATGAGGCAATTGTTATTTATTTTAAAGCAATGGACGGTGCAGAAAACCCATTTATCCTCCAAATCCTTTCAGTAAATCTTTCCAAACTCACTCACAGGCAGTGAGCCTGGGCCACCAGAGACCACTCAGTCTTATCTGGACAAGGGATCACCAGCAAATCATATCAGAGAGGCTGCGTCTCAAACGGCACCCTATTCCCTTCATAGCGCACTACTTTCCACCCCCAAAACGTAGTCCACTAAAAAGGTGCAATTTGGGAAGACAACAGAGCAAAGACAGAGCCATCCCCCTGGTTAAATATAGCTATAATTACTGCAATCATGTCTTGCTGTCTCTCTCTTCCATCTCCCTCTCTCCATCCCCCCTCTTATCCCTCTCCCCACCCCCCCCCATCTTATCCCTCTCTCCCCACCCCCCATTTTAGCCCTCTCTCCATCCCCCTATCTTATCCTTTCTCCACCCCCACTTATCCCTCTCTCTCCATCCCCCTCTTATCCCTCTCCCCACCCCCCATCTTATCCCTCTCTCCATCCCCCTATCTTATCCTTTCTCCATCCCCCTCTTATCCCTCTCCCCATCCCCCCCATCTTATCCCTCTCTCTCCATCCCCCATCTTATCCCTCTCTCCATCCCCCTCTTATCCCTCTCCCCCCATCGCCCCCATCTTATCCCTCTCTCCATCCCCCTTACATCCCTCTCCAGCCCCCTCTTATCCCTCTCCCCCTCTTATCCCTCTCTCCATTCTCTCTTATCCCCCTCCCCCTCTTATCCCTCTCTCCATCCCCTCCTCTTATCTCTCTCTCCATCCTCCTCTTATCCCTCTCTCCCCATCCCCCCGCTCTTATCCCTCTCTCCCCATCCCCCCTCTTATCCCTCTCTCTCCATCCCCCTCTTAGCCCTCTCCCCCCTTATCCCTCTTTCCATCCCCCTCTTAACCCTCTCTCCATACCCCCTCTTATCCCTCTCTCCATGCTCTCTTATCCCTCTCACCATCCCCCCTCTTTCCCCCTCTCTCCATCCTCCCTATTATCCCTCACTCCCCATCCGCCCCTCTTTTTCCCACTCTCAATCCCCTCTTATCCCTCCCCCGTATCCCTCTCTTCATCCCCTCATCTTATCCCTCTCTTATCCCTCTCTCCATCCCCTCCTCCTCTTATCCCTCTCTCTCCATCCCCTCCTCCTCTTATCCCTCTCTCCACCCCCCTCCTCTTATCCCCCTTATCCCTCTCTCCCCATCCCCTCCCTCCTCTTATCCCCCTCTCCCCATCCCCCCTCTTATATCCCTCTCTCCATCCCCATTCTTATCCCTCTCTCCATCCCCACTCTTATCCCTCTCTCCATCCCATCCTCTTATCCCCTCTCCATCCCCCTCTTATATCCCTCTCTCCATCCCTCTCCCCCTCTTATCCCTCTCCCCCTCTTATCCCTCTCTCCATCCCCTCCTCTTATCCCTCTCTCCCCATCCCCCTCTTATCCTCTCTCCATCCGATCCTCTTATCCTCTCCTTCCCCCCTCTTATCCCTCTCTCCATCCCCTCTTATCCCTCTCTCCATCCCCTCATCCCTCTCTCCATCCCCTCCTCCTCTTATCCCTCTCTCCATCCCCTCCTCCTCTTATCCCTCTCTCCACCCCCTCCTCTTATCCCTCTCTCCATCTCCTCCTCTTATCCCTCTCCATCCCTCCTCTTATCCCTCCCCATCCCCCTCTTATATCCCTCTCTCAATCCTTCCCCCTCTTATCCCCTCTCCATCCCCCCTCTTATATCCCTCTCTCCATCCCCACTCTTATCCATCTCCCCCTTCTTATCCCTCTCTCAACCCCCTCTCTCCCCATCCCCCCTCTTATCCCTCTCTCCATCCCCCCTCTTATCCCTCTCTCCATCCTCTCTTATCCCCCTCCCCTCTTATCCCGCTCTCCATCCTCTCTTATCCCCCTCCCCCTCTTATCCCTCTCTCTCCATCCCACCTCTTATCCCTCTCTCCATCCCCCCTCTTAACCCTCTCTCCATCCCCTCCTCTTATCCCTCTCTCCATGCTCTCGTATCCCTCTCCCCCTCCCTTATCCCTCTCTCCATCCCCTCTTATCCCTCTCTCCATTCCCTCCTCTTATCCCTTCCCCCCGTATCCCCTCTTATCCCGCTCTCAATCCCCCCTCTTATCCCTCTCCCCCTCTCTCCACCGTCTCCTCTTATCCCCCTCTCCATTCCCTCCTCTTATCCCTCTCTCCCCATCACCCCTCTTTTCCCTCTCTCCATCCTCCCTATTATTCCTCTCTCCACCCCCTATTATTCCTCTCTCCATCCCCTCTTATCCCTCCCCCATATCATCCCCTCCTCTTATCCCTCTCTCCATCCCCCCTTCTTATCCCTCTCTCCATCCCCTCCTCCTCTTATCCCTCTCTCTCATCCCCTCATCTTATCCCTCTCTCCATCTCCCTCCCCCTCCTCTTATCCCTCTCTCCCCCATCCCCCCTCTTATCCCTCTCTCCATCCACTCCTCCTCTTATCCATCTCCATCCCCCTCTGCACCCCCACCCCTTATCCCTCTCTCCATCCCCTCCTCCTCTTATCCCTCTCTCCATCCCCTCCTCCTCTTATTCCTCTCCCCATCCCCCCTCTTATCCCTCTCTCCATCCCCTCCTACTATCCCTCACAATCCCCCCCCTCATCCCTCTCTCCATCCCCTCATCTTATCCCTCTCCATCCCCTCTTATCCCCCTCTCTCCATCCCCGCTCTTATATCCCTCTCTCCATCCCCGCTCTTATCCCTCTCTACATCCTCACTCTTATCCCTCTCCCCCTCTCTTACCCCTCTCTCCATCCCTCCTCTTATACCTCTCTCCCCCATCCCCCCTCTTATCCTTCTCTCCACCCCCCTCTTATCCCTCTCTCCCCATCCCCCTCTTATCCCTCTCTCCCCATCCCCCCTCTTATCCCTCTCTCCCATCCCCCTCTTATCCCTCTCTCCCCATCCCCCCTCTTATCCCTCTCTCCCCATCCCCCTCTTATCCCTCTCCCACCCCCTCTTATCCCTCTCTCATCCCCCTCCTATCCCCCTCCCCCTCTTATCCCCCTCTCTCCCCATCCCCCTGTTATCCCTCTCTCCATCCCCTCCTCTTATCCCTCTCTCCCCATCCCACGCTCTTATCCCTCTCTCCCATCCCCCCTCTTATCCCTCTCTCCCCATCCCCCTCTTATCCCTCTCTCCATCCCCTCCTATCCTCCTCCCCCCTCTTATCCCTCTCTCCCCTTCCCCCCTGTTGTCCCTCTCTCCCATCCCCCCTCTTATCCCTCTCTTCATCCCCTCCTATCCTCCTCCCCCTCTTATCCCTCTCTCCCCTTCCCCCTGTTATCCCTCTCTCCTCATCCCCCCTCTTATCCCTCTCTCCATCCCCTCTTAGCCCTCTCTCCATCCCACCCTCGTTTCCCTCTCTACATCCTCCATCTTATCCCTCTCTCCATCCCTGCTTATCACTCTCCCATCCCACCCTCGTTTCCCTCTCTACATCCTCCATCTTATCCCTCTCCCCCTTATCCCTCTCTTAACCCTCTCTCCATCCCCTCCTCTTATCCTCTCTCTCGCCATCCCCTCCTCCTCTTATCCATCTCCATCCCCCTCTGCACCCCCCACCCCTTATCACTCTCTCCCATCCCCCTCTTCTTATCCCTCTCTCCATCCCCTCTTATCCCTCTCCCACCCCACCCCTCTCATCCCTCTCTCCATCCCCTCCTCCTCTTATCCCTCTCTCCATCCCCTCCTCTTATCCCTCTCACCCCCTCTTATCCCTCTCTCCATCCCCCTCTTTAACCCTCTCTCCATCCCTCCTCTTATCCCTCTATCCATCCCCTCTTATCCCTCTCTCCACCGCCTCCTCTTAACCCTCTCTCCATCCCCTCCTCTTATCCCTCTCCCCATCCCCCTTATCCCTCCCCCATCCCCCCTCTCTCCCCATCCCCCCTCTTATCCCTCTCTCCCATCCCCCTCTTATCCCTCTCTCCCCACCCCCTCTCTCCCCCATCCCCCCTCTTATCCCTCTCTCCCCATCCCCCTCTTATCCCTCTCCCCATCCCCCCTCTTATCCCTCTCTCCCCACCCCCCCTCTTATCCCTCTCCCCACCCCCCCTCTTATCCCTCTCTCCATCCCCTCCTATCCCCCTCCCCTCTGTTATCCCTCTCTCCATCCCCTCCTCTTATCCCTCTCTCCCCATCCCCCTCTTATCCCTCTCTCCCCACCCCCCCTCTTATCCCTCTCTCCCCCATCCCCCCTCTTATCCCTCTCTCCCCACCCCCTCTTATCCCTCTCTCCATCCCCTCCTATCCCCTCCCCCCTGTTATCCCTCTCTCCCCCTCCCCCCTGTTATCCCTCTCTCCTCATCCCCCTCTTAGCCCTCTCTCCATCCCCCGCTATCCCTCTCACCCCATCCCCCCTCTTATCCCTCTCTCCATCCCCTCTTATCCCTCTCTCCATCCCCTCTTATCCCTCTCTCCATCCCCTCTTATCCCTCTCTCCATCCCCTCCTCCTCTTATTCCTCTCCCCATCCCACCCTCTTATCCCTCTCTCCATCCCCCCTCCTCTTATCCCTCTCTCCACCCCTCCTCTTATCCCTCTCCAGCCTCTCCTCTTATCCCTCCCCATCCCCCTCTTATATCCCTCTCTCCATCCACCTTCTTATCCCTCTCTCAACCCCCCCCTCTCTCCCCCATCCCCCTCTTATCCCTCTCTCCCCATCTCCCCTCTTATCCCTCTCTCCATCCTCTTATCCCCCTCCCCCCTCTTATCCCGCTCTCCATCCTCTCTTATCCCCCTCCCCCTCTTATCCCTCTCTCCATCCCCCTCTTAACCCTCTCTCCATCCCCTCCTTTTATCCCTCTCTCCATGCTCTCGTATCCCTCTCCCCCTCCCTTATCCCTCTCTCCATCCCCTCTTATCCCTCTCTCCATTCCCTCCTCTTATCCCTTCCCCCCGTATCCTCTCTTCATCCCCTCTTATCCCGCTCTCAATCCCCCTCTTATCCCTCTCCCCCTCTCTCCACCGTCTCCTCTTATCCCCCTCTCCATTCCCTCCTCTTATCCCTCTCTCCCCCATCACCCCTCTTTTTCCCTCTCTCCATCCTCCCTATTATTCCTCTCTCCACCCCTATTATTCCTCTCTCCATCCCCTCTTATCCCTCCCCCCCCATATCATCCCCTCCTCTTATCCCTCTCTCCATCCCCCTTCTTATCCCTCTCTCTCCATCCCTCTCTCTCCATCCCCTCATCTTATCCCTCTCTCCATCTCCCTCCCCCCTCCTCTTATCCCTCTCTCCCCATCCCCCTTATCCCTCTCCCCATCCCCTCCTCTTATCCTCTCTCCATCCACTCCTCCTCTTATCCATCTCCATCCCCCCCCCCTCTGCACCCCCCCCCCTTATCCCTCTCTCCATCCCCTCCTCCTCTTATCCCTCTCTCCATCCCCTCCTCCTCTTATTCTCTCCCCATCCCCCTCTTATCCTCTCTCCATCCCCTCCTACTATCCCTCACAATCCCCCCCTCATCCCTCTCTCCATCCCCTCATCTTATCCCTCTCCATCCCCTCTTATCCCTCTCTCTCCATCTCCACTCTTATATCCCTCTCTCCATCCCCGCTCTTATCCCTCTCTACATCCCTACTCTTATCCCTCTCCCCCCTCTTATCCCTCTCTCCATCCCCTCCTCCTCTTATTCCTCTCCCCATCCCCCTCTTATCCCTCTCTCCATCCCCTCCTACTATCCCTCACAATCCCCCCTCATCCCTCTCTCCATCCCTCATCTTATCCCTCTCCATCCCCTCTTATCCCTCTCTCTCCATCTCCACTCTTATATCCTCTCTCCATCCCCGCTCTTATCCCTCTCTACATCCCTACTCTTATCCCTCTCCCCCTCTTACCCCTCTCTCCATCCCCTCTTATACCTCTCTCCCCATCCCCCTCTTATCCTTCTCTCCACCCCCCTCTTATCCCTCTCTCCCCACCCCCCTCTTATCCTCTCTCCCCATCCCCCCTCTTATCCCTCTCCCCACCCCCTCTTATCCCTCTCTCCATCCCTCCTATCCCCCTCCCCCCTCTTATCCCCCTCTCCCATCCCACCCTGTTATCCCTCTCTCCATCCCCTCCTCTTATCCCTCTCTCCCCATCCCACGCTCTTATCCCTCTCTCCCCATCCCCCCTCTTATCCCTCTCTCCATCCCCTCCTATCCTCCTCCCCCTCTTATCCCTCTCTCCCCTTCCCCCTGTTATCCCTCTCTCCTCATCCCCCCTCTTATCCCTCTCTCCATCCACCCTCGTTTCCCTCTCTACATCCTCCATCTTATCCCTCTCTCCATCCCTGCTTATCACTCTCCCATCCCACCCTCGTTTCCCTCTCTACATCCTCCATCTTATCCCTCTCCCCCTCATCCCCCCTCTTAACCCTCTCTCCATCCCCTCCTCTTATCCCTCTCGCCATCCCCTCCTCCTCTTATCCATCTCCATCCCCCCTCTGCACCCCCCCCCCTTATCACTCTCTCCATCCCCTCTTCTTATCCCTCTCTCCATCCCCTCTTATCCCTCTCCACCCCACCCCTCTCATCCCTCTCTCCATCCCCTCCTCTTATCCCTCTCTCCATCCCCTCCTCTTATCCCTCTCACCCCCTCTTATCCCTCTCTCCATCCCCCCTCTTAACCCTCTCTCCATCCCCTCCTCTTATCCCTCTATCCATCCCCTCTTATCCCTCTCTCCACCGCCTCCTCTTAACCCTCTCTCCATCCCCCTCTTAACCCTCTCTCCATCCCCTCCTCTTATCCCTCTCCCCATCCCCCTTATCCCTCTCCCCATCCCCCTCTTATCCCTCTCTCCCCATCCCCCTCTTATCCCTCTCTCCCATCCCCCTCTTATCCCTCTCTCCCCACCCCCTCTCCCCCATCCCCCCTCTTATCCCTCTCTCCCCATCCCCCCTCTTATCCCTCTCTCCCCATCCCCCTCTTATCCCTCTCTCCCCACCCCCCTCTTATCCCTCTCCCCACCCCCCCCTCTTATCCCTCTCTCCATCCCCTCCTATCCCCCTCCCCTCTGTTATCCCTCTCTCCATCCCCTCCTCTTATCCCTCTCTCCCCATCCCCCCCTCTTATCCCTCTCTCCCCACCCCCCTCTTATCCCTCTCTCCCCATCCCCCTCTTATCCCTCTCTCCCCACCCCCTCTTATCCCTCTCTCCATCCCCTCCTATCCCTCCCCCTCTTATCCCTCTCTCCCCCTCCCCCTGTTATCCCTCTCTCCTCATCCCCCTCTCTCCATCCCCGCTTATCCCTCTCACCCCATCCCCCTCTTATCCCTCTCTCCATCCCCTCTTATCCCTCTCTCCATCCCCTCTTATCCCTCTCTCCATCCCCTCCTCCTCTTATTCCTCTCCCCATCCCACCCTCTTATCCCTCTCTCCATCCCCTCCTCCTCTTATCCCTCTCTCCACCCCCTCCTCTTATCCCTCTCCAGCCTCTCCTCTTATCCCTCCCCATCCCCCTCTTATATCCCTCTCTCAATCCTTCCCTCTCCATCCCCCCTCTTATATCCCTCTCTCCATCCACCTTCTTATCCCTCTCAACCCCCTCTCTCCCCATCCCCCCTCTTATCCCTCTCTCCCCATCTCCCCTCTTATCCCTCTCCCCCATCCTCTCTTATCCCCCTCCCCTCTTATCCCTCTCTCCCCATCTCCCTCTTATCCCTCTCTCCATCCTCTCTCTTATCCCCTCCCCCTCTTATCCCGCTCTCCATCCTCTCTTATCCCCCTCCCCCTCTTATCCCTCTCTCCATCCCCCTCTTAACCCTCTCTCCATCCCCTCCTTTTATCCCTCTCTCCATGCTCTCGTATCCTCTCCCCTCCCTTATCCCTCTCTCCATCCCCTCTTATCCCTCTCTCCATTCCCCTCCTCTTATCCCTTCCCCCGTATCCCTCTCTTCATCCCCTCTTATCCCGCTCTCAATCCCCCCTCTTATCCCTCTCCCCCTCTCCACCGTCTCCTCTTATCCCCCTCTCCATTCCCTCCTCTTATCCCTCTCTCCCCATCACCCTCTTTTTCCCTCTCTCCATCCTCCCTATTATTCCTCTCTCCACCCCCTATTATTCCTCTCTCCATCCCCTCTTATCCCTCCCCCCCATATCATCCCCTCCTCTTATCCCTCTCTCCATCCCCCCTTCTTATCCCTCTCTCTCCATCCCCTCCTCTTATCCCTCTCTCTCCATCCCCTCATCTTATCCCTCTCTCCATCTCCCTCCCCCCTCCTCTTATCCCTCTCTCCCCATCCCCCTTATCCCTCTCTCCCCATCCCCTCCTCTTATCCCTCTCTCCATCCACTCCTCCTCTTATCCATCTCCATCCCCCTCTGCACCCCACCCCTTATCCCTCTCTCCATCCCCTCCTCCTCTTATCCCTCTCTCCATCCCCTCCTCCTCTTATTCCTCTCCCCATCCCCTCTTATCCCTCTCTCCATCCCCCTCCTACTATCCCTCACAACCCCCCTCATCCCTCTCTCCATCCCCTCATCTTATCCCTCTCCATCCCCTCTTATCCTCTCTCTCCATCTCCGCTCTTATATCCCTCTCTCCATCCCCGCTCTTATCCCTCTCTACATCCCCCCTCTTACCCCTCTCTCCATCCCCTCTTATACCTCTCTCCCCATCCCCCTCTTATCCCTCTCTCCATCCCCTCCTATCCCCCTCCCCCTCTTATCCCTCTCTCCCCATCCCACCCTGTTATCCCTATCTCCATCCCCTCCTCTTATCCCTCTCTCCCCATCCCACGCTCTTATCCCTCTCCCCATCCCCCCTCTCTCCATCCCCTCTATCCTCCTCCCCCCTCTTATCCCTCTCTCCCTTCCCCCTGTTATCCCTCTCTCCTCATCCCCCTCTTATCCCTCTCTCCATCCCACCCTCGTTTCCCTCTCTCCATCCCTGCTTATCACTCTCCCATCCCACCCTCGTTTCCCTCTCTACATCCTCCATCTTATCCCTCTCCCCTCATCCCCCCCCTCTTAACCCTCTCTCCATCCCCTCCTCTTATCCCTCTCGCCATCCCCTCCTCCTCTTATCCATCTCCATCCCCTCTGCACCCCCCCCCCCCTTATCACTCTCTCCATCCCCTCTTCTTATCCCTCTCTCCATCCCCTCTTATCCCTCTCCACCCCACCCTTCTCATCCCTCTCTCCATCCCCTCCTCCTCTTATCCCTCTCTCCCATCCCCTCCTCTCATCCCTCTCACCCCCTCTTATCCCTCTCTCCATCCCCCTCTTAACCCTCTCTCCATCCCCTCCTTATCCCTCTATCCATCCCCTCTTATCCCTCTCTCCACCGCCTCCTCTTAACCCTCTCTCCATCCCCCCTCTTAACCCTCTCTCCATCCCCTCCTCTTATCCCTCTCCCATCCCCCTCTTATCCCTCTCTCCCCATCCCCCTCTTATCCCTCTCTCCCCATCCCCCCTCTTATCCCTCTCTCCCCACCCCCTCTTATCCCTCTCTCCCCCCCCCCTCTTATCCCTCTCTCCCCATCCCCCTCTTATCCCTCTCTCCCCATCCCCCCCTCTTATCCCTCTCCCCACCCCCCCTCTTATCCCTCTCTCCATCCCCTCCTATCCCCCTCCCCTGTTATCCCTCTCTCCATCCCCTCCTCTTATCCCTCTCTCCCCATCCCCCTCTTATCCCTCTCTCCCCACCCCCTCTTATCCCGCTCTCCCCATCCCCCCTCTATCCCTCTTATCCCTCTCTCCATCCCCTCCTATCCCCCTCCCCCTCTTATCCCTCTCTCCCCTCCCCCTGTTATCCCTCTCTCCTCATCCCCCTCTTAGCCCTCTCTCCCATCCCCGCTTATCCCTCTCACCCCATCCCCCTCTTATCCCTCTCTCCATCCCCTCTTATCCCTCTCTCCATCCCCTCTTATCCCTCTCTCCATCCCCGCTTATCCCTCTCACCCCATCCCCCTCTTATCCCTCTCCACCCCACCCCTCTCATCCTTCTCTCCATCCCCTCCTCCTCTTATCCCTCTCTCCATCCCCTCCTCTCACCCCCTCTTATCCCTCTCTCCATCCCCCTCTTAACCCTCTCTCCATCCCCTCCTCTTATCCCTCTATCCATCCCCTCTTATCCCTCTCTCCACCGCCTCCTCTTAACCCTCTCTCCATCCCCCTCTTAACCCTCTCTCCATCCCCCTCTTAACCCTCTCTCCATCCCCTCCTCTTATCCCTCTCTCCATCCCCTCCTCTTATCCCTCTCTCCATCTCCTCTTTTCCCTCTCTCCACCCCCCGTAACCCTCTCTCCATCCCCCTCTTAACCCTCTCTCCCATTCCCTCTTATCCCTCTCTCCATCCCCTCTTATCCCCCCCCCTCTTTTCGCTCTCTCTCCATCCTCCCTCTTATCCCTCCCCCTCTATCCCTCTCCAATCCCCCTCTTATCCCTCTCTCCATCCCCTCCTCTTATCCCTCTCTCCATTTCCTCATCTTATCCCCCTCTCCATCCCCCTCTCTCTCCATCCTCCCTCTTATCCCTCCCCCTCTTATCCCTCCCCCCTCTTATCCCTCTCTCCATCCCCTCCTCTTATCCCTCTCTCCATTTCCTCCTCTTATCCCCCTCCCCCTCCTTTATCCCACTCTCCATCCCCTTCTCTTATCCCTCTCTCCCCATCCCCCCTATTTTCCCTCTCTCTCCCCATCCCCCTCTTTTCCCTCTCTCCATCCTCCCTCTTATCCCTCCCCCTCGTATCCCTCTCTTCATCCCCTCCTCTTATCCCTCTCTCCATCCCCTCGTATCCCTCTCCATCCCCCTTCTTATCCCTCTCTCAATCCCCCCTCCTATCCCCCTTTATCCCTCTCTCCATCCCCTCCTCTTAACCCTCTCTCCATCTCCCCCTCTTAACCCTCTCTCTCCATCCCTTCCTCTTTATCCCTCTCTCCATCCCCCCTCTTATCCCTCTCTCCATACCCTCTCTCCATCCCCCTCTTAACCCTCTCTCCATCCCCCCTCTTTTCCCTCTTTCCATCCCCTCCTCTTATCCCTCTCTCCATCCCCTCCACCTCTTATCCCTCTCTCCATCCCCTCCTCCCTCTTATCCCCTCTCTCCATCCCCTCCTTGTCTGATCCCTCTCTCCATCCCCTCCTCTTATCCCTCTCTCCATCCCCTCCTCCTCTTATCCCTCTCTCCATCCCCTCCTTGTCTGATCCCTCTCTCCATCCCCTCCTCTTATCCCTCTCTCCATCCCCCCTTCCTCTTATCCCCCCTCCTCTTATCCCTCTCTCCATCCCTCCTCCTCTTATCCCTCTCTCCATCCCCTCCACCTCTTATCCCTCTCTCCATCCCCTCCTCCTCTTATCCCTCTCTCATCCCCTCCTTGTCTGATCCCTCTCTCCATCCCCTCCTCTTATCCCTCTCTCCATCCCCCTTCCTCTTATCCCCCCCTCCTCTTATCCCTCTCTCCATCCCCTCCTCCTCTTATCCCTCTCTCCACCCCCTCCTCCTCTTATCCCTCTCTCCACCCCCTCCTCCTCTTATCCCTCTCTCCATCCCCTCCTCCTCTTATCCCTCTCCCATCCCCTCCTCCTCTTATCCCCTCCCATCCCCTCCTTCTCTTATCCCTCTCTCCATCCCCCTCCTCCTCTTATCCCTCTCTCCCATCCCCTCCTCCTCTTATCCCTCTCTCCATCCCCTCCTCCTCTTATCCCTCTCTCCATCCCCTCCTTGTCTGATCCCTCTCCATCCCCTGCTCTTATCCCTCTCTCCATCCCCTTCCTCTTATCCCTCTCTCCATCCCCTCCTCCTCTTATCCCTCTCTCCATCCCCTCCTCCTCTTATCCCTCTCTCCATCCCCTCCTCCTCTTATCCCTCTCCATCCCCTGCTCTTATCCCTCTCTCCATCCCTTCCTCCTCTTATCCCCCTCCCCACCCCCCCTCTTATCCCTTTCTCCATCCCCTCCTCCTCTTATCCCTTTCTCCATCCCCTCCTCCTCTTATCCCTCTCTCCATCCCCTCCTCCTCTTATCCCTCTCTCCATCCCCTCCTCCTCTTATCCCTCTCCATCCCCTGCTCTTATCCCTCTCTTCATCCCCTCTTATCCCTCTCTCCATCCCCTCCACCTCTTATCCCTCTCTCCATCCCCTCCACCTCTTATCCCTCTCTCCATCCCCTCCTCCTGTTATCCCTCTCTCCATCCCCTCCTCCTCTTATCCCTCTCTCCATCCCCTCCTCTTATCCCCCTCCCCATCCCACCCTCTTATCCCTCTCCCCATCCCACCCTCTTATCCCTCTCCCCCCATCCCACCCTCTTATCCCTCTCTCCATCCCCTCCTCCTCTTATCCCTCTCTCCATCCCCTCCTCCTCTTATCCCTCTCTCCACCCCCTCCTCTTCTTATCCCTCTCTCCATCCCCTCCTCCTCTTATCCCTCTCTCCCCCTCCCCATCTTATGCCTCTCCATCCCTCTCCTTCCCCCCTCTTATCCCTCTCTCCATCCCCTCCTCCTCTGATCCCTCTCTCCATCCCCTCCTCTTAATCCTCTCCCCATCCCCTTATCCCTCTCCATCCCCTCCCATCCCTCCTCTTATCCCTCTCCTTCCACCTCTTATCCCCCTCCCCATCCCCCCTCTTATCCCTCTCTCCATCCCCTCCGTGACTCTCTTTCAGCCTGATGTCTGAAACAAGTTCATTTTTTCTCCCCATCATTTCCTCTTCTGGTATCCAATTAAGCCAGGCTCGTGGTGTGGGCTCAGGGTCTGTGTAAGTGTGTGTGTGTGTGTGTGTGAGAGTGGTGTGGGCTGGGGGCTGACAGTTGCATGACAAGGAATGTTTCCCTTAGTAAGAGCCTACTTCCTCCTGGTGCAGTTTTAGCCTAATTGAAACATTTCCTATTGAGCTCAATCAAAAGGGCAATTACCTAATTATTTGCTTATAGCACTCAGCCCCATAAGAAATAAAGACAGAGATGGGGGTGGGAGGGACTTGAGAGGAGAGACTGGGTGGGAGGGACGGAGGGTGGAGGATAGAGAGACGGGGGTGGGGACAGAGAAGACGGGGGTGGGAGGGATAGAGGAGGGACTTGAGTGGGAGGGATAGAGAGACGGGGGTGGGGAGGGTTAGAGAAGATGGGGGTGGGAAGGATAGAGAGGGAGAGACGAGGGAGAGACAGGGGGTGGGAGGACGGTGAGAAAGAGGGGGAGAGCGAGGGTGGGAGGGACGGAGAGAAAGAGGGTGGGGGAGACTTAGGAGAACGGGGGTGGGAGGGACAGAGAAGGCGGGGGGGTGGGAGGACAGAGAGACGGGGGAGAGACAGGGGTGGGAGGGACGGTGAGAAAGAGGGGGGAGAGCGGGGAGTGGGAGGGACGGAAGAAAGAGGGTGGGGGAGACGGAGAAACGGGGGTGGGAGGGACAGAGAGACGGGGGTGGGAGGGACAAAGAGACGAGAGGTGGGAGGACAGAGAGAGAGGGGTGGGAGGGATAGAGAGATGGGGGTGGGAGGATAGAGAGACAGGGTGGGAGGATAGAGAGACAGGGTTGGGAGGGATAGAGAGACAGGGTTGGGAGGTACAGAGAGAGGGGGTGGGAGGCACAGAGAAGGCGGGGGTGGGAGGTACAGAGAGGCGGGGGTGGGAGGTACAGAGAGACAGGGGGTTGGGAGGGACAGAGAGACGGGGGTGAGAGGGACAGAGAGACGGGGGTGAGGGGACAGAGAGACGAGGGGTGAGAGGGACAGAGAGACGGGGGTGGGAGGGACAGAGAGACGGGGGGTGGGAGGGACAGAGAGACGGGGTGGGAGGGACAGAGAGACGGGGGTGAGAGGACAGAGAGCGGGGGTGAAGGAACAGAGAGACGCGAGGGGGTGAGAGGGACAGAGAGGAACGGGGGGTGGGAGGACAGAGACGGGGGGTGGGAGGGACAGAGAGATCCGGGGTGGGAGGGACAGAGAGGCGGGGGTGGGAGGGATAGAGAGTGGGAGGGATGGAGAGTGGGAGGGATAGAGAGACGGGGGTGGAGGACAGAGAGAAGGCGGGGGTGGGAGGGACAGAGACGGGGGGTGGGAGGGATAGAGAGTGGAGGGATGGAGAGTGAGGGATAGAGAGACGGGGTAGGAGGGTTAGAGAGACGGGGGTGGGAAGGATAGGGAGGAGAGACGAGGAGAGAGGAGACCTGAGAGAAAGAGGGTGGGGAGACGGAGAGACGGGGGGTGGGAGGGATAGAGAGGACGGTGGGAGGGATAGAGAGACGGGGTGGGAGGATAGAGAGACGGCAGTGGAAGGATAGGAGACGGGGGTGGGAGGATAGAGGCGAGGGAGTGGGGAGGGATAAAGAGGAACGAGGAGTGGAGGGGATAGAGACGCGAGGAGTGGGAGGATAGAGACAGGTCAGGGAGGGGATTGAGGAACAGGGGTGGGGAGGGATAGAGAGACAGGGTGGGAGGGATAGAGAAAGGTTGCGGGAGGGATAGAGAGACAGGGGTGGGAGGGGATAGAGAGACGAGTGGGAGGGATTAGAGGCGAAGGTGGGAGGGATAGAGAGACAGTGGGACGGATAGAGAGGCCGGGGGTGGGAGAAGGAAGAGACGGGGTGGAGGGACGGGAGAGTGGGAGGGGGATAGAGAGGCGGGGGTGGAGGAATAGAGAGGACAGGGGTGGGGGGATAGAGAGACGGGGGGGAGGATAGGAGAGACGGGGGTGGGAGGGATAGAGAGACGGGGGGGAGGGATAGAGAGGCGGGGGTGGGAGGGATAGAGAGGCGGGGGGGGAGGATGAGAGCGGGGGTGGGAGGGATAGAGAGACTGGGGGTGGGATGGATAGAGAGACGGGGGTGGGAGGGATAGAGAGACGAGGGGTGGGGAGGGATAGAGAGGGAGAGGCGGGGTGGAGGGACGGAGTGGGAGGGATGGAGGGTGGGAGGGATAGAGACGGGTGTGGGAGGGATAGAGAGACGGGGGGCTGGAGGGATAGAGAGCGGGGTGGGAGGGATAGAAGGCGAGGGGGAGGGATAGAGAGGCGGGGGTGGGAGGGATAGAGCGACGGGGGTGGGAGGGATAGAGAGAGACGAGTGGAGGGATAGAGAGGGGAAGACGGGTGGGACGGAGAGTGGGAGTGACGGGAGAGACGGTGGTGGGAGGGACGGAGAGTGGGGAGAATAGAGAGACAGGGAGGTGGGAGGATAGAGAGGAGTGATCACGAGGGTAGGAGGGACGGAGAGTGGAGGGACGGAGTGGGAGGGTTAGAGAGGCGGGGGTGGGAGGGTTAGAGGCCGGGGTGGGAAGGATAGAGAGGGAGAGACGGGGAGAGACAGGGGTGGAGTGGACGGTGAGAAAGAGGGGGAAGACGGGGGGGTGGGAGGGACGGAGAGAAAGAGGGTGGGGAGACGGAGAAACGGGGTGGGAGGGACAGAGAGACGGGGTGGGGAGGGACAGAGACGGGGGGTGGGAGGACAGAGAGACGGGGGGTGGGAGGGACAGAGAGACGGGGGTGGGAGGGATAGAGAGACGGGGGGTGGGAGGGATAGAGAGGCGGGGGTGGGAGGGATAGAGAGACGAGGGGGTGGGAGGGGATAGAGAGACAGGGGGTGGGAGAGTACAGAGACAGGGTTGGGAGGACAGAGAGATCGGGGGGTGAGAGGACAGAGAGACGGGGGTGAGGAGGGACCTGAAGGAGAAGGGATGGGAGGGACGGAGAGAAAGAGGGTGGGGAGACTGAGAGACGGGGGTGGGAGGGACAGAGAGACGGGGGGGAGGGACAAAGAGAGCGGGGGTGGGAGGGATAGAGAAAGCGGGGGGTGGGAGGGACAGAGAGAAGCGGGGGGTCGGAGGGACAGAGAGACGGGGGGGTGGGAGGCAGAGAGACGGGGGTGGGAGGGGCAGAGAGACGGGGGTGGGAGGGACAGAGAGACGGGGGTGGGAGGGACAGAGAGACGGGGGGTGGGATGGTTAGAGAGACGGGGGGTGGGAAGGATAGGGAGGGAGAGACGGGGGTGGAGGACGGAGAGAAAGAGGGTGGGGGAGACGGAGAAACGGGGTGGGAGGGACAGAGAGACGGGGGGTGGGAGGGACAGAGAGACGGGGGTGGGAGGGACAGAGAGACGGGGGGTGGGAGGGACAGAGACGGGGTGGGAGGGATAGAGAGACGGGGGGTGGGAGGGATAGAGAGACGGGGGGTGGGAGGGATAGAGAGACGGGGAGTGGGAGGGACAGAGAGACAGGGGGTGGGAGGTACAGAGAGACAGGGTTGGGAGGGACAGAGACGGGGGTGAGAGGGACAGAGAGAGACGGGGGTGAGAGGACGGAAAGGAGAAGGGATGGGAGGGACGGAGAGAAAGAGGGTGGGGAGACTGAGAGACGGGGGGTGGGAGGGACAGAGACGGGGGGAGGGACAAAGAGAGACGGGGGTGGGAGGGATAGAGAAACGGGGGTGGGAGGGACAGAGAGACGGGGGTGGGAGGGGGACAGAGGCGGGGGTGGGAGGGGCAGAGAGACGGGGGGTGGGAGGGGCAGAGAAGGCGGGGGTGGGAGGACAGAGAGACCGGGGGGTGGGAAGGGTTTTCAGAGAAAGACGGGGGTGGGATGGTTAGAGAGGCGGGGGAGTGGGAAGGATAGGGAGGGAGAGACGGGGGTGGGAGGGACTGAGAGAAAGAGGGGGGAGAGACGGGGGTGGGAGGGACAGAGAGAAAGAT
>NW_025747895.1:37500-44102 GCF_021184085.1 Oncorhynchus gorbuscha | reverse complement strand
AAACTCTCTCAGCATGACAGACTTCTCTTTCTCCCAGACAGTTATAAACTCTCTCAACAGACTTCTCTCCCAAACAGTTATAAACTCTCTCAGACAGACTTCTTCTCCCAGACAGTTATAAACGTGACAGACTTCTCTTTCTCCCAGACAGTTATAAACTCTCTCATCGTGACAGACTTCTCTTTCTCCCAGACAGTTATAAACTCTCTCAGCGTGACAGACTTCTCTTTCTCCCAGACAGTTATAAACTCTCTCATCGTGACAGACTTCTCTTTCTCCCAGACAGTTATAAACTCTCTCAGCGTGACAGACTTCTCTTTCTCCCAGACAGTTATAAACTCTCTCAGCTTGACAGACTTCTCTTTCTCCCAGACAGTTATAAACTCTCTCATCTTGACAGACTTCTCTTTCTCCCAGACAGTTATAAACTCTCTCAGCTTGACAGACTTCTCTTTCTCCCAGACAGTTATAAACTCTCTCATCTTGACAGACTTCTCTTTCTCCCAGACAGTTATAAACTCTCTCATCTTGACAGACACAGCGACCACAGCTCTGTCTCAAATGGAACCTTGTTGTCTATTTAATGACCTTTGAACTTCATTGTGTCAAAAGGTAGAATAGGGTGGCAGTTGAGACATAAAAGTCCTTTATTTTTAATTTTTAAATACGACAGGAACTCCCCGCTCAGCCTCTCTTGCCTTGACATGTCCTGTAAGCTGAAATGATTTATAGACGGTTAGTTTTATCCTCTATTCCTGACAGACTAGATCCTCTCCATGACTGAACTGTGACGGTTTCTGCTTCAGCTTTTTGAGCTAAGAGCTTGACTGCTGTTTAACCCACAGCAACGTGAGCCTGTCGTCCCGGTGCTTTGTAATCTACTGAAACAAAGGGGGATATTTACCACAGATTGGACATATTGTCCTTTTCCAGAATGAAACACTTCCCCCAATATAGGGAACTTCATTTCGACCAGGGTCCATGGCACTGAAAGGGCTGAATTAATTAATTAATTTATTTATTTCACCTTTATTTAGCCAGGTAGGCCAGTTGAGAACACCTTTATTTAACCAGGTAGGCCAGTTGAGAACACCTTTATTTAACCAGGTAGGCCAGTTGAGAACACCTTTATTTAACCAGGTAGGCCAGTTGAGAACACCTTTATTTAATAACCAGGTAGGCCAGTTGAGAACACCTTTATTTAATAACCAGGTAGGCCAGTTGAGAACACCTTTATTTAATCAGGTAGGCCAGTTGAGAACACCTTTATTTAACCAGGTAGGCCAGTTGAGAACACCTTTATTTAACCAAGTAGGCCAGTTGAGAACACCTTTATTTAAGCAGGTAGGCTAGATGAGAACACCTTTATTTAATAACCAGGTAGGCTAGTTGAGAACACCTTTATTTAATCAGGTAGGCCAGTTGAGAACACCTTTATTTAATCAGGTAGGCCAGTTGAGAACACCTTTATTTAACCAGGTAGGCCAGTTGAGAACACCTTTATTTAACCAAGTAGGCCAGTTGAGAACACCTTTATTTAGCCAGGTATGCCAGTTGAGAACACCTTTATTTAACCAGGTATGCCAGTTGAGAACACCTTTATTTAACCAGGTAGGCCAGTTGTGAACACCTTTATTTAACCAGGTAGGCCAGTTGAGAACACCTTTATTTAACCAGGTAGACCAGTTGAGAACACCTTTATTTAACCAGGTAGACCAGTTGAGAACACCTTTATTTAACCAGGTAGGCCAGTTGAGAACACCTTTATTTAACCAGGTAGGCCAGTTGAGAACACCTTTATTTAACCAGGTAGGCCAGTTGTGAACACCTTTATTTAACCAGGTAGGCCAGATGAGAACACCTTTATTTAACCAGGTAGGCCAGTTGAGAACACCTTTATTTAATAACCAGGTAGGCCAGTTGAGAACACCTTTATTTAATAACCAGGTAGGCCAGTTGAGAACACCTTTATTTAATAACCAGGTAGGCCAGTTGAGAATACCTTTATTTAATAACCAGGTAGGCCAGTTGAGAACACCTTTCTTTAATAACCAGATAGGCCAGTTGAGAACACCTTTATTTAATAACCAGGTAGGCCAGTTGAGAACACCTTCATTTAATAACCAGGTAGGCCAGTTGAGAACACCTTTATTTAATAACCAGGTAGGCCAGTTGAGAACACCTTTATTTAATAACCAGGTAGGCCAGTTGAGAACACCTTTCTTTAATAACCAGATAGGCCAGTTGAGAACACCTTTATTTAATAACCAGGTAGGCCAGTTGAGAACACCTTTATTTAATAACCAGGTAGGCCAGTTGAGAACACCTTTCTTTAATAACCAGATAGGCAAGTTACGAGAAGTTCTCAATTGCAACCTGGCCAAGATAAAGCAAAGCAGTTCGACACATACAACAACACAGAGTTATACATGGAGTTAAACAAACATACAGTCAATAATACAGTAGAAATAAGTCTATATACAATGTGAGCAAATGAGGTGAGATAAGGGAGGTAAAGGCAAAAAAAGGCCATTGTGGCAAAGTAAATACAATATAGCAAGTAAAACACTGGAATGGTAGATTTGCAGTGGAAGAATGTGCAAAGTAGAAATGAAAATAATGGGGTGCAAAAAAATAATACTAACAATAATAATAATAATAACAATAATAATAATAACAATAATAATAATAATAATAATAATAACAATAATAATAATAATAATAATAACAATAATAATAATAATAATAATAACAATAAGAACAGTAATAACAATAATAATAACAATAATAATAATAATAATACTAACAATAATAATAACAATAGTAATAATAATAATAATAATAACAATAACAATAATAACAATAATAATAACAATTACAATACTAATAATAATAATAATAATAATAATAACAACAATAATAATAATAATAATAATAATAATAACCATAATAATAACAATAATAATAACAATAATAATAACAATAATAATAACAATAATGGTAATAATAATAATAACAATAATAATAATAATAATAATAATAATAATAACAATAATAATAACAATAATAATAACAATAATAATAACAATAATAATAACAATAATGGTAATAATAATAATAACAATAATAATAATAATAATAATAATAATAATAACAATAATAATAACAATAATAATAACAATAATGGTAATAATAATAATAACAATAATAATAATAATCATCATCATAAGAAGAAGAAGAAGAAGAAGAAGAAGAAGAAGAAGAAGAAGAAGAAGGTCCCAAATGACACCATATATTTGATAGGGTCGATAGGGCTCTGGACAAAATGTAGTGCACTACTGTATAACAGCCAACACATTTAGAGCACGTTCAACCTCTGTCAGTGGCCTCGTCGTGTCAGGAAGTGATTGAGTGGGGGACACCTCTCCTTCCTTCCTTCCTTCCAGCTTCACCCTACAGCCTATAGCTGCCTGCATCGGAAATCATTTAACAATTTTCCAGACAATTAAGTCATTTTGAGAAGGCAAATCATTTTGGTAATGAAATATAACGAAGTGCTGGGTGGAGAGACACACCGGGGAACAGAACAGAATCCTCTCTTAGTTTCCTGCTACCAAACATTAATAATAATAATAATAGTAATAATAATAATAACAATAATAATAATAATCATCATACATTAATAATCATCTGGATTGGATGAGTCACATTTTATGTTCTAGAAAGACGTTAGATCCGTGTTTAGCAATTAGTGGTTTTAACCCCCCTTAATTCTGTCTCTCGTTCTCTCTCTCTCTCTCGTTCTCTCTCTCTCTCTCTGTCTCTCTCTCTCTCTCTCCCTCTGTCTCCCTCTCTCTCTCTCTCCCAGTTCTCTCTTTGTGTCTCAAATCTCTCTCTCTCTCTCTCTCTCTCTCTCTCTCTCTCTCTCTCTCGCTCCTGCTACGCATGACATTAATAATCTCTCTCTCTCTCTCTCTGTCTCTCTCCTCTGTCTCTCTCTCTCTCTCTCTCTCTCTCTCTCTCTCTCTCTCTCTCTCTCTCTCTCTCTCTCTCTCTCTCTCTCTCTCGTTCTCTCTTTGTGTCTCGTTCTCTCTCTCTCTCTCTCTCTCTCTCTCTCTCTCTCTCTCTCTCTCTCTCTCTCTCTCTCTCTCTCTCTCTCTCTCTCTCTCTCTCTTCTCTCGTTCTCTCTTTGTGTCTCGTTCTCTCTCTCTGTCTCTCGTTCTCTCTCGCTCTCTGTCTCTCTTTCTCTCTTGGTCTCTCGTTCTCTCTCTCTGTCTCTCGTTCTCTCTCTATCTCTGTCTCTCGTTCTCTCTTTGTCTCTCGTTCTCTCTCTCTGTGTCTCGTTCTCTCTCTCTCTCTCCCTCTGTCTCCCTCTCTCTCTCTCTCTCTCTCTCTCTCTCTCTCTCTCTCTCTCTCTCTCTCTCTCTCTCTCTCTCTCTCTCTCTCTCTCCCTCTCTCTTTCTTTCGCTCTCGTTCTCTCTCTTTCTCTGTCTCTCGTTCTCTCTCTCTCGCTCTCTCTCTCTCTCTCTCTCTCTCTCTCTCTCTCGTTCTCTCTCTCTCTCTCTCTCTCTCTCTCTCTCTCTCTCTCTCTCTCTCTCTCTCTCTCTCTCTCTCTCTCTCTCTCTCTCTCTCTCTCTCTCTCTCTCTCTCTCTGTCTCTCTCTCTTGTGTCTCGTTCTCTCTCTCTGTCTCTCGTTCTCTCTCGCTCTCTGTCTCTCTTTCTCTCTTGGTCTCTCGTTCTCTCTCTCTGTCTCTCGTTCTCTCTCTCTCTCTGTCTCTCGTTCTCTCTTTGTCTCTCGTTCTCTCTCTCTGTCTCTCGTTCTCTCTCGCTCTCTGTTTCTCTCTCTCTCCCTCTCTCCCTCTCTCCCTCCTTCCCTCCCTCTCTGTCTCTCCTCCACTCCAGCGGTGCACTGTGGTAACCCGGGGACACCTGCTCACGGCCGTATTTTCCGGGTCGACGGTACGACCTTCACCCACTCTGTAGTCTACTCCTGTATGGATGGATACCTCCTCTCAGGCACGCCCACCAGACACTGTCTGGCCAACGGCACCTGGTCTGGCACCGCTTCTAACTGCACCAGTAAGTACTACTGATACCTGGTCCAGCACCGTCTCCTAACTGCACCAGTAAGTACTACTGATACCTGGTCCAGCACCGTCTCCTAACTGCACCAGTAAGTACTACTGATACCTGGTGCAGCACTGTCTCCTAACTGCACCAGTCAGTACTACTGATACCTGGTGCAGCACTGTCTCCTAACTGCACCAGTCAGTACTACTGATACCTGGTCCAGCACCATGTCCTAACTGCACCAGTCAATACTACTGATACCTGGTGCAGCACCGTCTCCTAACTGATCCGAAATGACAAACAAAATGACTGAAAAGTACAACAGCTAAATGACTGTCTGTTAGTTATCCTGAGCTGAAGCTAAATGACAGTCTGTTAGTTATCCTGAACTGAAACTAAATGACTGTCTGTTCGTTATCCTGAACTGAAACTAAATGACTGTCTGTTCGTTATCCTGAACTGAAACTAAATGACTGTCTGTTAGTTATCCTGAACTGAAACTAAATGACTGTCTGTTCGTTATCCTGAACTGAAACTAAATGACTGTCTGTTAGTTATCCTGAACTGAAACTAAATGACTGTCTGTTAGTTATCCTGAACTGAAACTAAATGACTGTCTGTTCGTTATCCTGAACTGAAACTAAATGACTGTCTGTTAGTTATCCTGAACTGAAACTAAATGACTGTCTGTTCGTTATCCTGAACTGAAACTAAATGACTGTCTGTTAGTTATCCTGAACTGAAACTAAATGACTGTCTGTTCGTTATCCTGAACTGAAACTAAATGACTGTCTGTTAGTTATCCTGAACTGAAACTAAATGACTGTCTGTTCGTTATCCTGAACTGAAACTAAATGACTGTCTGTTAGTTATCCTGAACTGAAACTAAATGACTGTCTGTTAGTTATCCTGAACTGAAACTAAATGATTACAAAGATACAGTATAGTGTTACATTAATATAAAATGATAAATAGCAGCTAGCCGTAGATGTTGTCCCACTTTCTGTTAGACAGCCTTTAATCTAAACTCATCTTCAGGAACGAGCCCCATATGTTGTAATTTAATTATGTTGTGTCAATCTATATTTAATTTGCCATTATAATAACTCTTTAACAGAATTACATTTCTCCCAGAGCATCATTACTCTTGTGTCTGATTAATTGAAGTACAGACAAGATATAGAATAAGGGGAGGGAGGAGGGGGAGGAGGGGGAGGGAGAGGAGGAGGGAGGAGGAGGGAGGGGGGAGAAGGAGGGGGAGGGAGAGGAGGGGGAGGAAGAGGAGGGGGAGGGAGGAGGTAGAGGAGGAGGAGGGGAGGAGGGGGAGGAGGGGGAGGAGGAAGGAGGTGGAGGGAGAGGAGGGGGAGGAGGAGGGAGAGGGAGGAGGTGTAGGGAGAGGACAGGGATGAGGGTTTGAATTTGGGACTAAAATTAGTCTCGGGAGAGAAAAGTGATGCTTTCCAGGGAGCCTCTCTAGTCGCTGTGAGACAGTGATCAGACAGGCAGAAACGTTCAAGTCTGTATCTGCAATG
>NW_025747895.1:0-35000 GCF_021184085.1 Oncorhynchus gorbuscha | reverse complement strand
TTAGGATAACATACCTGTTAATATACAGTAGTTAGGACCACAGATAACATACCTGTTATACAGTAGTTCGGATAACATACCTGTTAATATACAGTAGTTAGGATAACAATATACAGTAGTTAGGATAACATATCTGTTAATATACAGTAGTTAGGACCACAGATAACATATCTGTTAATATACAGTAGTTAGGACCACAGATAACATATCTGTTAATATACAGTAGTTAGGATAACATATCTGTTAATATACAGTAGTTAGGACCACAGATAACATATCTGTTAATATACAGTAGTTAGGATAACATATCTGTTAATATACAGTAGTTAGGACCACAGATAACATATCTGTTAATATACAGTAGTTAGGACCACAGATAACATATCTGTTAATATACAGTAGTTAGGATAACATATCTGTTAATATACAGTAGTTAGGATAACATACCTGTTAATATACAGTAGTTAGGATAACATATCTGTTAATATACAGTAGTTAGGACCACAGATAACATATCTGTTAATATACAGTAGTTAGGATAACATACCTGTTAATATACAGTAGTTAGGACCACAGATAACATACCTGTTAATATACAGTAGTTAGGACCACAGATAACATATCTGTTAATATACAGTAGTTAGGATAACATATCTGTTAATATACAGTAGTTAGGACCACAGATAACATACCTGTTAATATACAGTAGTTAGGATAACATACCTGTTAATATACAGTAGTTAGGATAACATATCTGTTAATATACAGTAGTTAGGACCACAGATAACATATCTGATAATATACAGTAGTTAGGATAACATATCTGTTAATATACAGTAGTTAGGATAACATATCTGTTAATATACAGTAGTTAGGACCACAGATAACATATCTGTTAATATACAGTAGTTAGGATAACATATCTGTTAATATACAGTAGTTAGGATAACATACTGTTAATATACAGTTAGGTAGGATAACATATCTGTTAATATACAGTAGTTAGGACCACAGATAACATATCTGTTAATATACAGTAGTTAGGATAACATATCTGTTAATATACAGTAGTTAGGACCACAGATAACATATCTGTTAATATACAGTAGTTAGGACCACAGATAACATATCTGTTAATATACAGTAGTTAGGATAACATATCTGTTAATATACAGTAGTTAGGACCACAGATAACATATCTGTTAATATACAGTAGTTAGGATAACATATCTGTTAATATACAGTAGTTAGGACCACAGATAACATATCTGTTAATATACAGTAGTTAGGACCACAGATAACATATCTGTTAATATACAGTAGTTAGGATAACATACCTGTTAATATACAGTAGTTAGGATAACATACCTGTTAATATACAGTAGTTAGGATAACATATCTGTTAATATACAGTAGTTAGGACCACAGATAACATATCTGTTAATATACAGTAGTTAGGATAACATACCTGTTAATATACAGTAGTTAGGACCACAGATAACATACCTGTTAATATACAGTAGTTAGGACCACAGATAACATACCTGTTAATATACAGTAGTTAGGATAACATATCTGTTAATATACAGTAGTTAGGACCACAGATAACATACCTGTTAATATACAGTAGTTAGGATAACATACCTGTTAATATACAGTAGTTAGGATAACATTTCTGTTAATATACAGTAGTTAGGACCACAGATAACATATCTGATAATATACAGTAGTTAGGATAACATATCTGTTAATATACAGTAGTTAGGATAACATATCTGTTAATATACAGTAGTTAGGACCACAGATAACATATCTGTTAATATACAGTAGTTAGGATAACATATCTGTTAATATACAGTAGTTAGGATAACATACCTGTTAATATACAGTAGTTAGGATAACATATCTGTTAATATACAGTAGTTAGGACCACAGATAACATATCTGTTAATATACAGTAGTTAGGATAACATATCTGTTAATATACAGTAGTTAGGACCACAGATAACATATCTGTTAATATACAGTAGTTAGGACCACAGATAACATATCTGTTAATATACAGTAGTTAGGATAACATATATGTTAATATAAAGTAGTTAGGACCACAGATAACATATCTGTTAATATACAGTAGTAGTTAGGATAACATATCTGTTAATATACAGTAGTTAGGACCACAGATAACATATCTGTTAATATACAGTAGTTAGGACCACAGATAACATATCTGTTAATATACAGT
Source organism: Oncorhynchus gorbuscha (assembly GCF_021184085.1). Classification (NCBI taxonomy): domain Eukaryota; kingdom Metazoa; phylum Chordata; class Actinopteri; order Salmoniformes; family Salmonidae; genus Oncorhynchus; species Oncorhynchus gorbuscha. The sequence goes on along the minus strand of NW_025747895.1, from coordinate 32,755 downwards.
AGTTAGGATAACATATCTGTTAATATACAGTAGTTAGGATAACATACCTGTTAATATACAGTAGTTAGGACCACAGATAACATATCTGTTAATATACAGTAGTTAGGACCACAGATAACATATCTGTTAATATACAGTAGTTAGGATAACATACCTGTTAATATACAGTAGTTAGGACCACAGATAACATACCTGTTAATATACAGTAGTTAGGATAACATATCTGTTAATATACAGTAGTTAGGATAACATATCTGTTAATATACAGTAGTTAGGATAACATATCTGTTAATATACAGTAGTTAGGAGGATAAGATAACATATCTGTTAATATACAGTAGTTAGGATAACATATCTGTTAATATACAGTAGTTAGGACCACAGATAACATACCTGTTAATATACAGTAGTTAGGACCACAGATAACATACCTGTTAATATACAGTAGTTAGGATAACATATCTGTTAATATACAGTAGTTAGGACCACAGATAACATACCTGTTAATATACAGTAGTTAGGATAACATACCTGTTAATATACAGTAGTTAGGATAACATATCTGTTAATATACAGTAGTTAGGACCACAGATAACATATCTGATAATATACAGTAGTTAGGATAACATATCTGTTAATATACAGTAGTTAGGATAACATATCTGTTAATATACAGTAGTTAGGACCACAGATAACATATCTGTTAATATACAGTAGTTAGGATAACATATCTGTTAATATACAGTAGTTAGGATAACATACCTGTTAATATACAGTAGTTAGGATAACATATCTGTTAATATACAGTAGTTAGGACCACAGATAACATATCTGTTAATATACAGTAGTTAGGACCACAGATAACATATCTGTTAATATACAGTAGTTAGGACCACAGATAACATATATCTGTTAATATACAGTAGTTAGGACCACAGATAACATATCTGTTAATATACAGTAGTTAGGATAACATATCTGTTAATATACAGTAGTTAGGACCACAGATAACATATCTGTTAATATACAGTAGTTAGGATAACATATCTGTTAATATACAGTAGTTAGGACCACAGATAACATATCTGTTAATATACAGTAGTTAGGACCACAGATAACATATCTGTTAATATACAGTAGTTAGGATAACATATCTGTTAATATACAGTAGTTAGGATAACATACCTGTTAATATACAGTAGTTAGGATAACATATCTGTTAATATACAGTAGTTAGGACCACAGATAACATATCTGTTAATATACAGTAGTTAGGATAACATACATATCTGTTAATATACAGTAGTTAGGACCACAGATAACATACTGTTAATATACAGTAGTTAGGATAACATATCTGTTAATATACAGTAGTTAGGACCACAGATAACATACCTGTTAATATACAGTAGTTAGGATAACATACCTGTTAATATACAGTAGTTAGGATAACATATCTGTTAATATACAGTAGTTAGGACCACAGATAACATATCTGATAATATACAGTAGTTAGGATAACATATCTGTTAATATACAGTAGTTAGGATAACATATCTGTTAATATACAGTAGTTAGGACCACAGATAACATATCTGTTAATATACAGTAGTTAGGATAACATATCTGTTAATATACAGTAGTTAGGATAACATACCTGTTAATATACAGTAGTTAGGATAACATATCTGTTAATATACAGTAGTTAGGACCACAGATAACATATCTGTTAATATACAGTAGTTAGGATAACATACCTGTTAATATACAGTAGTTAGGACCACAGATAACATACCTGTTAATATACAGTAGTTAGGACCACAGATAACATACCTGTTAATATACAGTAGTTAGGATAACATATCTGTTAATATACAGTAGTTAGGACCACAGATAACATACCTGTTAATATACAGTAGTTAGGATAACATACCTGTTAATATACAGTAGTTAGGATAACATATCTGTTAATATACAGTAGTTAGGACCACAGATAACATATCTGATAATATACAGTAGTTAGGATAACATATCTGTTAATATACAGTAGTTAGGACCACAGATAACATACCTGTTAATATACAGTAGTTAGGATAACATATATGTTAATATACAGTAGTTAGGACCACAGATAACATACCTGTTATACAGTAGTTAGGATAACATACCTGTTAATATACAGTAGTTAGGACCACAGATAACATACCTGTTATACAGTAGTTAGGATAACATACCTGTTAATATACAGTAGTTAGGATAACATATCTGTTAATATACAGTAGTTAGGACCACAGATAACATATCTGTTAATATACAGTAGTTAGGACCACAGATAACATATCTGTTAATATACAGTAGTTAGGATAACATATCTGTTAATATACAGTAGTTAGGACCACAGATAACATATCTGTTAATATACAGTAGTTAGGATAACATATCTGTTAATATACAGTAGTTAGGATAACATATCTGTTAATATACAGTAGTTAGGACCACAGATAACATATCTGTTAATATACAGTAGTTAGGATAACATATCTGTTAATATACAGTAGTTAGGACCACAGATAACATATCTGTTAATATACAGTAGTTAGGACCACAGATAACATATCTGTTAATATACAGTAGTTAGGATAACATATCTGTTAATATACAGTAGTTAGGACCACAGATAACATATCTGTTAATATACAGTAGTTAGGACCACAGATAACATATCTGTTAATATACAGTAGTTAGGATAACATAACTATCTGTTAATATACAGTAGTTAGGACCACAGATAACATATCTGTTAATATACAGTAGTTAGGACCACAGATAACATATCTGTTAATATACAGTAGTTAGGACCACAGATAACATATCTGTTAATATACAGTAGTTAGGACCACAGATAACATACCTGTTAATATACAGTAGTTAGGACCACAGATAACATACCTGTTAATATACAGTAGTTAGGACCACAGATAACATATCTGTTAATATTACATTTACATTTACATTTAAGTCATTTAGCAGACGCTCTTATCCAGAGCGACTTACAAATTGGTGCATTCACCTTATGACATCCAGTGGAACAGCCACTTTACAATAGTGCATCTACATATTTTAAGGGGGGTGAGAAGGATTACTTTATCCTATCCTAGGTATTCCTTAAAGAGGTGGGGTTTCAGGTGTCTCCGGAAGGTGGTGATTGATTCCGCTGTCCTGGCGTTAAATAGGGAGTTTGTTCCAACATTGGGGAGCCAGAGCACAGTAGTTTTGACTGGGCTGAGCGGGAACTGTACTTCCTCAGTGGTAGGGAGGCGAGCAGGCCAGAGGTGGATGAACGCAGTGCCCTTATTTGGGTGTAGGGCCTGATCAGAGCCTGGAGGTACTGAGGTGCCGTTCCCCTCACAGCTCCGTAGGCAAGCACCATGGTCTTGTAGCGGATGCGAGCTTCAACTGGAAGCCAGTGGAGAGAGTGGAGGAGCGGGGTGACGTGAGAGAACTTGGGAAGGTTGAACACCAGACGGGCTGGCCAGGTGGACTGGATGAGTTGTAGGGGTTTAATGGCACAGGCAGGGAGCCCAGCCAACAGCGAGTTGCAGTAATCCAGACGGGAGATGACAAGTGCCTGGATTAGGACCTGTGCCGCTTCCTGTGTGAGGCAGGGTCGTACTCCGGATGTTGTAGAGCATGAACCTACAGGAACGGGCCACCGCCTTGATGTTAGTTGAGAACGACAGGGTGTTGTCCAGATCACGCCAAGGTTCTTAGCGCTCTGGGAGGATAACACAATGGAGTTGTCAACCGTGATGGCGAGATCATGGAACGGGCAGTCCTTCCCCGGGAGGAAGAGCAGCTCCGTTTGCCGAAGTTCAGCTTGAGGTGGTGATCCGTCATCCACACTGATATGTCTGCCAGACATGCAGAGATGCGATCTGTTACTGGTCATCAGAAGGGGGAAAGGAGAAGATTAATTGTGTGTCGTCTGCATAGCAATGATAGGAGAGACCATGTGAGGTTATGACAGAGCCAAGTGACTTGGTGTATAGCCTGAGAATAGGAGAGGGCCTAGAACAGAGCCCTGGGGGACACCAGTGGTGAGAGCGCATGGTGAGGAGACAGATTCTCGCCAATATACCTGGTAGGAGCGACCTGTCAGGTAGGACGCAATCCAAGCGTTAATATACGCCGGAGATGCCAACTGTTAAGGGTGGAGAGGAGGATCATGATGGTTAAGTATCGAAGGCAGCCGATAGGTCTAGAAGGATGAGAGCAGAGGAGAGAGAGTTAGCTTTAATATGCGGAGCGCCTCCGTGATACAGAGAAGAGCAGTCTCAGTTGAATGACTAGTCTTGAAACCTGACTGTTTGGATCAAGAAGGTCATTCTGAGAGAGATAGCGGGAGAGCTGACCAAGGACGGCATACCTGTTACGTTCAAGAGTTTTGGAGAGAAAAGAAAGAAGGGATACTGGTCTGTAGTTGTTGACATCGGAGGGATCGAGTGTATTTTTTCAGAAGGGGTGCAACTCTCGCTCTATTGAAGACGGAAGGGACGTAGCCAGCGGTCAGGGATAAGTTGATGAGCAGGTGAGGTAAGGGAGAAGGTCTCCGAAATGGTCTGGAGAAGACAGGAGGGGATAGGGTCAAGATAACAGGTGTTAATATACAGTAGGCCGTCACAAGACGCGAGATTTCATCTGGAGAGAGAGGGAGAAAGAGGTCAGAGCACAGGGTAGGGCACTGTGAGCAGAACCAGCGGTGTCGTTTGACTTAGCAAACGAGGATCGGATGTCAGTCGACCTTCTTTTTAAAAATGGTTGGACGAAGTCATCTGCAGAGAGGGAGGAGGGGGGGGAGGGGGAGGAGGATTCAGGAGGGAGGAGAAGGTGGCAAAGAGCTTCCTAGGGTTAGAGGCAGATGCTTGGAATTTAGAGTGGTAGAAAGTGGCTTTAGCAGCAGAGACAGAGGAGGAAAATGTAGAGAGGAGGGAGTGAAAGGATGCCAGGTCCGCAGGGAGGCATAGTTTTCCTCCATTTCCGCTAGGCTGCCCGGAGCCCTGTTCTGTGAGCTCGCAATGAGTCGTCAAGCCACGGAGCGGGAGGGGAGGACCGAGCCGGCCTGGAAGATAGGGGACATAGAGAGTCAAATATGCAGAAAGGGAGGAGAGGAGGGTTGAGGAGGCAGAATCAGGAGATAGGTTGGAGAAGGTTTGAGCAGAGGGAAGAGATGATAGGATGGAAGAGGAGAGAGATAGCGGGGGTTAGAGAGAGCGAAGGTTGGGACGGCGCGATACCATCCAGTAGTTAGGGGCAGTGTAACAAGTGTTGGATGAGAGCGAGAGGGAAAAGGATAACAAGGTAGTGGTCGGAGACTTGGAGGGGAGTTGCAATGAGGTTAGTGGAAAAAAGCATCTAGTAAAGATGAGGTCGAGCGTATTGCCTGCCTTGTGAGTAGGGGGGAAGGTGAGAGGGTTAGGTCAAAAGATAAGAGGAGTGGAAAGAAGGAGGCAGAGAGGAATGAGTCAATAGACAGTAGGGAGGTTAAAGTCTGCCCAGAACTGTGAGTAGTTAGCCATCCTCAGGAAAGGAGCTTATCAAGGCATCAAGCTATTGTTAATATCCGAGGGGACCTGGAGGGCGATAAATGATAAGGATGTTAATTGAAAGGGCTGGTAACTGATAACAGCATGAAATTCAAAGTAGTTAGGATAGACAGATGGGTAATAGAAAGAGAGAATGACCACTTGGGAGAGATAAGGATCCACAGATAACCACCCCTGTTGACCAGAAGCTAACTATCTGGTGTGCAGTAGTTAACACGATAACGGACGAATATAGAGCAGTTAGGAGTAGCAGTGTTATCTGTTAATGATCCATGTTTCTTAGTGCCAAGAAGTCGATACTGGAGGGAGGCATAGGCTGAGATGAACTCTGCCTTGTTGGCTGCAGATCGGCAGTTCCAGAGGCTACAGATAACATACCTGTTAATGGGATCACAGATAGTTGGCAGGACCACAGATAACATATCTGTATAGTATAATACATAATATAATATAGTATAATATATAGTAGTTAGGATATATATATATATATATAGTATAATATATAGTAGTTAGGATAACATATCTGTTAATATACAGTAGTTAGGACCACAGATAACATACCTGTTAATATACAGTAGTTAGGATAACATACCTGTTAATATACAGTAGTTAGGATAACATATCTGTTAATATACAGTAGTTAGGACCACAGATAACATACCTGTTAATATACAGTAGTTAGGATAACATACCTGTTAATATACAGTAGTTAGGATAACATATCTGATAATATACAGTAGTTAGGACCACAGATAACATACCTGTTAATATACAGTAGTTAGGACCACAGATAACATATCTGTTAATATACAGTAGTTAGGACCACAGATAACATACCTGTTAATATACAGTAGTTAGGACCACAGATAACATACCTGTTAATATACAGTAGTTAGGACCACAGATAACATATCTGTTAATATACAGTAGTTAGGACCACAGATAACATATCTGTTAATATACAGTAGTTAGGATAACATATCTGTTAATATACAGTAGTTAGGACCACAGATAACATACCTGTTAATATACAGTAGTTAGGATAACATACCTGTTAATATACAGTAGTTAGGATAACATATCTGTTAATATACAGTAGTTAGGACCACAGATAACATACCTGTTAATATACAGTAGTTAGGATAACATACCTGTTAATATACAGTAGTTAGGATAACATACCTGTTAATATACAGTAGTTAGGATAACATATCTGTTAATATACAGTAGTTAGGATAACATATCTGTTAATATACAGTAGTTAGGATAACATATCTGTTAATATACAGTAGTTAGGACCACAGATAACATACCTGTTAATATACAGTAGTTAGGATAACATACCTGTTAATATACAGTAGTTAGGATAACATACCTGTTAATATACAGTAGTTAGGATAACATATCTGTTAATATACAGTAGTTAGGATAACATATCTGTTAATATACAGTAGTTAGGATAACATACCTGTTAATATACAGTAGTTAGGATAACATACCTGTTAATATACAGTAGTTAGGATAACATACCTGTTAATATACAGTAGTTAGGATAACATATCTGTTAATATACAGTAGTTAGGATAACATACCTGTTAATATACAGTAGTTAGGATAACATATCTGTTAATATACAGTAGTTAGGACCTGTTAATATACAGATAACATACCTGTTAATATACAGTAGTTAGGATAACATACCTGTTAATATACAGTAGTTAGGATAACATATCTGTTAATATACAGTAGTTAGGACCACAGATAACATACCTGTTAATATACAGTAGTTAGGACCACAGATAACATATCTGTTAATATACAGTAGTTAGGACCACAGATAACATATCTGTTAATATACAGTAGTTAGGACCACAGATAACATATCTGTTAATATACAGTAGTTAGGACATATCTGTTACAGATAATAACATACCTGTTAATATACAGTAGTTAGGACCACAGATAACATATCTGTTAATATACAGTAGTTAGGACCACAGATAACATACCTGTTAATATACAGTAGTTAGGATAACATATCTGTTAATATACAGTAGTTAGGACCACAGATAACATACCTGTTAATATACAGTAGTTAGGACCACAGATAACATACCTGTTAATATACAGTAGTTAGGACCACAGATAACATATCTGTTAATATACAGTAGTTAGGACCACAGATAACATATCTGTTAATATACAGTAGTTAGGATAACATACCTGTTAATATACAGTAGTTAGGATAACATATCTGTTAATATACAGTAGTTAGGATAACATATCTGTTAATATACAGTAGTTAGGACCACAGATAACATATCTGTTAATATACAGTAGTTAGGATAACATATCTGTTAATATACAGTAGTTAGGATAACATATCTGTTAATATACAGTAGTTAGGACCACAGATAACATACCTGTTAATATACAGTAGTTAGGATAACATACCTGTTAATATACAGTAGTTAGGATAACATATCTGTTAATATACAGTAGTTAGGATAACATATCTGTTAATATACAGTAGTTAGGACCACAGATAACATATCTGTTAATATACAGTAGTTAGGATAACATATCTGTTAATATACAGTAGTTAGGATAACATACCTGTTAATATACAGTAGTTAGGATAACATACCTGTTAATATACAGTAGTTAGGATAACATACCTGTTAATATACAGTAGTTAGGATAACATACCTGTTAATATACAGTAGTTAGGACCACAGATAACATACCTGTTAATATACAGTAGTTAGGATAACATACCTGTTAATATACAGTAGTTAGGATAACATATCTGTTAATATACAGTAGTTAGGATAACATATCTGTTAATATACAGTAGTTAGGACCACAGATAACATATCTGTTAATATACAGTAGTTAGGATAACATATCTGTTAATATACAGTAGTTAGGACCACAGATAACATATCTGTTAATATACAGTAGTTAGGATAACATATCTGTTAATATACAGTAGTTAGGACCACAGATAACATATCTGTTAATATACAGTAGTTAGGACCACAGATAACATACCTGTTAATATACAGTAGTTAGGATAACATACCTGTTAATATACAGTAGTTAGGATAACCAATATACAGATAACATATCTGTTAATATACAGTAGTTAGGATAACATACCTGTTAATATACAGTAGTTAGGATAACATATCTGTTAATATACAGTAGTTAGGACCACAGATAACATACCTGTTAATATACAGTAGTTAGGATAACATACCTGTTAATATACAGTAGTTAGAGATAACATATCTGTTAATATACAGTAGTTAGGACCACAGATAACATACCTGTTAATATACAGTAGTTAGGATAACATACCTGTTAATATACAGTAGTTAGGACCACAGATAACATATCTGTTAATATACAGTAGTTAGGATAACATATCTGTTAATATACAGTAGTTAGGACCACAGATAACATACCTGTTAATATACAGTAGTTAGGATAACATACCTGTTAATATACAGTAGTTAGGATAACATATCTGTTAATATACAGTAGTTAGGACCACAGATAACATACCTGTTAATATACAGTAGTTAGGATAACATACCTGTTAATATACAGTAGTTAGGATAACATACCTGTTAATATACAGTAGTTAGGATAACATATCTGTTAATATACAGTAGTTAGGACCACAGATAACATACCTGTTAATATACAGTAGTTAGGATAACATATCTGTTAATATACAGTAGTTAGGACCACAGATAACATATCTGTTAATATACAGTAGTTAGGACCACAGATAACATACCTGTTAATATACAGTAGTTAGGACCACAGATAACATACCTGTTAATATACAGTAGTTAGGACCACAGATAACATATCTGTTAATATACAGTAGTTAGGACCACAGATAACATATCTGTTAATATACAGTAGTTAGGACCACAGATAACATATCTGTTAATATACAGTAGTTAGGACCACAGATAACATACCTGTTAATATACAGTAGTTAGGATAACATATCTGTTAATATACAGTAGTTAGGACCACAGATAACATATCTGTTAATATACAGTAGTTAGGATAACATACCTGTTAATATACAGTAGTTAGGATAACATACCTGTTAATATACAGTAGTTAGGATAACATATCTGTTAATACACAGTAGTTAGGACCACAGATAACATACCTGTTAATATACAGTAGTTAGGATAACATACCTGTTAATATACAGTAGTTAGGATAACATATCTGATAATATACAGTAGTTAGGACCACAGATAACATACCTGTTAATATACAGTAGTTAGGATAACATATCTGTTAATATACAGTAGTTAGGACCACAGATAACATATCTGTTAATATACAGTAGTTAGGATAACATATCTGTTAATATACAGTAGTTAGGACCACAGATAACATACCTGTTAATATACAGTAGTTAGGATAACATATCTGTTAATATACAGTAGTTAGGACTACAGATAACATACCTGTTAATATACAGTAGTTAGGACCACAGATAACATACCTGTTAATATACAGTAGTTAGGATAACATATCTGTTAATATACAGTAGTTAGGACCACAGATAACATACCTGTTAATATACAGTAGTTAGGATAACATACCTGTTAATATACAGTAGTTAGGATAACATACCTGTTAATATACAGTAGTTAGGATAACATACCTGTTAATATACAGTAGTTAGGATAACATACCTGTTAATATACAGTAGTTAGGACTACAGATAACATACCTGTTAATATACAGTAGTTAGGACCACAGATAACATATCTGTTAATATACAGTAGTTAGGACCACAGATAACATATCTGTTAATATACAGTAGTTAGGATAACATATCTGTTAATATACAGTAGTTAGGACCACAGATAACATATCTGTTAATATACAGTAGTTAGGATAACATATCTGTTAATATACAGTAGTTAGGACCACAGATAACATATCTGTTAATATACAGTAGTTAGGATAACATACCTGTTAATATACAGTAGTTAGGACCACAGATAACATATCTGTTAATATACAGTAGTTAGGACCACAGATAACATATCTGTTAATATACAGTAGTTAGGATAACATACCTGTTAATATACAGTAGTTAGGATAACATACCTGTTAATATACAGTAGTTAGGACCACAGATAACATATCTGTTAATATACAGTAGTTAGGATAACATACCTGTTAATATACAGTAGTTAGGATAACATACCTGTTAATATACAGTAGTTAGGACCACAGATAACATATCTGTTAATATACAGTAGTTAGGACCACAGATAACATATCTGTTAATATACAGTAGTTAGGATAACATATCTGTTAATATACAGTAGTTAGGACCACAGATAACATACCTGTTAATATACAGTAGTTAGGATAACATACCTGTTAATATACAGTAGTTAGGATAACATATCTGATAATATACAGTATTAGGACCACAGATAACATACCTGTTAATATACAGTAGTTAGGACCACAGATAACATATCTGTTAATATACAGTAGTTAGGACCACAGATATCATATCTGTTAATATACAGTAGTTAGGACCACAGATAACATACCTGTTAATATACAGTAGTTAGGATAACATACCTGTTAATATACAGTAGTTAGGACCACAGATAACATACCTGTTAATATACAGTAGTTAGGATAACATACCTGTTAATATACAGTAGTTAGGATAACATACCTGTTAATATACAGTAGTTAGGACCACAGATAACATACCTGTTAATATACAGTAGTTAGGACCACAGATAACATATCTGTTAATATACAGTAGTTAGGATAACATACCTGTTAATATACAGTAGTTAGGACCACAGATAACATACCTGTTAATATACAGTAGTTAGGACCACAGATAACATATCTGTTAATATACAGTAGTTAGGACTACAGATAACATACCTGTTAATATACAGTAGTTAGGACCACAGATAACATATCTGTTAATATACAGTAGTTAGGACCACAGATAACATATCTGTTAATATACAGTAGTTAGGACCACAGATAACATATCTGTTAATATATAGTAGTTAGGATAACATACCTGTTAATATACAGTAGTTAGGATAACATACCTGTTAATATACAGTAGTTAGGATAACATACCTGTTAATATACAGTAGTTAGGATAACATACCTGTTAATATACAGTAGTTAGGACTACAGATAACATACCTGTTAATATACAGTAGTTAGGACCACAGATAACATATCTGTTAATATACAGTAGTTAGGACCACAGATAACATATCTGTTAATATACAGTAGTTAGGATAACATATCTGTTAATATACAGTAGTTAGGACCACAGATAACATATCTGTTAATATACAGTAGTTAGGATAACATATCTGTTAATATACAGTAGTTAGGACCACAGATAACATATCTGTTAATATACAGTAGTTAGGATAACATACCTGTTAATATACAGTAGTTAGGACCACAGATAACATATCTGTTAATATACAGTAGTTAGGACCACAGATAACATATCTGTTAATATACAGTAGTTAGGATAACATACCTGTTAATATACAGTAGTTAGGACCACAGATAACATATCTGTTAATATACAGTAGTTAGGATAACATACCTGTTAATATACAGTAGTTAGGATAACATACCTGTTAATATACAGTAGTTAAGATAACATACCTGTTAATATACAGTAGTTAGGACCACAGATAACATATATGTTAATATACAGTAGTTAGGATAACATACCTGTTAATATACAGTAGTTAGGATAACATACCTGTTAATATACAGTAGTTAGGATAACATACCTGTTAATATACAGTAGTTAGGACCACAGATAACATACCTGTTAATATACAGTAGTTAGGATAACATACCTGTTAATATACAGTAGTTAGGATAACATACCTGTTAATATACAGTAGTTAGGATAACATACCTGTTAATATACAGTAGTTAGGATAACATATCTGTTAATATACAGTAGTTAGGATAACATACCTGTTAATATACAGTAGTTAGGATAACATACCTGTTAATATACAGTAGTTAGGATAACATACCTGTTAATATACAGTAGTTAGGATAACATACCTGTTAATATACAGTAGTTAGGATAACATATCTGTTAATATACAGTAGTTAGGACCACAGATAACATATCTGTTAATATACAGTAGTTAGGACCACAGATAACATACCTGTTAATATACAGTAGTTAGGATAACATACCTGTTAATATACAGTAGTTAGGATAACATATCTGATAATATACAGTAGTTAGGACCACAGATAACATACCTGTTAATATACAGTAGTTAGGACCACAGATAACATACCTGTTAATATACAGTAGTTAGGATAACATATCTGTTAATATACAGTAGTTAGGACCACAGATAACATACCTGTTAATATACAGTAGTTAGGACCACAGATAACATACCTGTTAATATACAGTAGTTAGGACCACAGATAACATATCTGTTAATATACAGTAGTTAGGACCACAGATAACATATCTGTTAATATACAGTAGTTAGGATAACATATCTGTTAATATACAGTAGTTAGGACCACAGATAACATACCTGTTAATATACAGTAGTTAGGATAACATACCTGTTAATATACAGTAGTTAGGATAACATATCTGTTAATATACAGTAGTTAGGACCACAGATAACATACCTGTTAATATACAGTAGTTAGGATAACATACCTGTTAATATACAGTAGTTAGGATAACATACCTGTTAATATACAGTAGTTAGGATAACATATCTGTTAATAGACAGTAGTTAGGACCACAGATAACATACCTGTTAATATACAGTAGTTAGGATAACATACCTGTTAATATACAGTAGTTAGGATAACATATCTGATAATATACAGTAGTTAGGACCACAGATAACATACCTGTTAATATACAGTAGTTAGGACCACAGATAACATATCTGGTAATATACAGTAGTTAGGACCACAGATATCATATCTGTTAATATACAGTAGTTAGGATAACATACCTGTTAATATACAGTAGTTAGGACCACAGATAACATACCTGTTAATATACAGTAGTTAGGACCACAGATAACATATCTGTTAATATACAGTAGTTAGGACTACAGATAACATACCTGTTAATATACAGTAGTTAGGAGCCACAGATAACATATCTGTTAATATACAGTAGTTAGGACCACAGATAACATATCTGTTAATATACAGTAGTTAGGACCACAGATAACATATCTGTTAATATATAGTAGTTAGGATAACATACCTGTTAATATACAGTAGTTAGGATAACATACCTGTTAATATACAGTAGTTAGGATAACATACCTGTTAATATACAGTAGTTAGGATAACATACCTGTTAATATACAGTAGTTAGGACTACAGATAACATACCTGTTAATATACAGTAGTTAGGACCACAGATAACATATCTGTTAATATACAGTAGTTAGGACCACAGATAACATATCTGTTAATATACAGTAGTTAGGATAACATATCTGTTAATATACAGTAGTTAGGACCACAGATAACATATCTGTTAATATACAGTAGTTAGGATAACATATCTGTTAATATACAGTAGTTAGGACCACAGATAACATATCTGTTAATATACAGTAGTTAGGATAACATACCTGTTAATATACAGTAGTTAGGACCACAGATAACATATCTGTTAATATACAGTAGTTAGGACCACAGATAACATATCTGTTAATATACAGTAGTTAGGATAACATACCTGTTAATATACAGTAGTTAGGATAACATACCTGTTAATATACAGTAGTTAGGACCACAGATAACATATCTGTTAATATACAGTAGTTAGGACCACAGATAACATATCTGTTAATATACAGTAGTTAGGATAACATATCTGTTAATATACAGTAGTTAGGACCACAGATAACATACCTGTTAATATACAGTAGTTAGGATAACATACCTGTTAATATACAGTAGTTAGGATAACATATCTGATAATATACAGTAGTTAGGACCACAGATAACATACCTGTTAATATACAGTAGTTAGGACCACAGATAACATATCTGTTAATATACAGTAGTTAGGACCACAGATATCATATCTGTTAATATACAGTAGTTAGGACCACAGATAACATACCTGTTAATATACAGTAGTTAGGATAACATACCTGTTAATATACAGTAGTTAGGACCACAGATAACATACCTGTTAATATACAGTAGTTAGGATAACATACCTGTTAATATACAGTAGTTAGGATAACATACCTGTTAATATACAGCAGTTAGGACCACAGATAACATACCTGTTAATATACAGTAGTTAGGACCACAGATAACATATCTGTTAATATACAGTAGTTAGGATAACATACCTGTTAATATACAGTAGTTAGGACCACAGATAACATACCTGTTAATATACAGTAGTTAGGACCACAGATAACATATCTGTTAATATACAGTAGTTAGGACTACAGATAACATACCTGTTAATATACAGTAGTTAGGACCACAGATAACATATCTGTTAATATACAGTAGTTAGGACCACAGATAACATATCTGTTAATATACAGTAGTTAGGACCACAGATAACATATCTGTTAATATACAGTAGTTAGGATAACATACCTGTTAATATACAGTAGTTAGGATAACATACCTGTTAATATACAGTAGTTAGGATAACATACCTGTTAATATACAGTAGTTAGGATAACATACCTGTTAATATACAGTAGTTAGGACTACAGATAACATACCTGTTAATATACAGTAGTTAGGACCACAGATAACATATCTGTTAATATACAGTAGTTAGGACCACAGATAACATATCTGTTAATATACAGTAGTTAGGATAACATATCTGTTAATATACAGTAGTTAGGACCACAGATAACATATCTGTTAATATACAGTAGTTAGGATAACATATCTGTTAATATACAGTAGTTAGGACCACAGATAACATATCTGTTAATATACAGTAGTTAGGATAACATACCTGTTAATATACAGTAGTTAGGACCACAGATAACATATCTGTTAATATACAGTAGTTAGGACCACAGATAACATATCTGTTAATATACAGTAGTTAGGATAACATACCTGTTAATATACAGTAGTTAGGACCACAGATAACATATCTGTTAATATACAGTAGTTAGGATAACATACCTGTTAATATACAGTAGTTAGGATAACATACCTGTTAATATACAGTAGTTAAGATAACATACCTGTTAATATACAGTAGTTAGGACCACAGATAACATATATGTTAATATACAGTAGTTAGGATAACATACCTGTTAATATACAGTAGTTAGGATAACATACCTGTTAATATACAGTAGTTAGGATAACATACCTGTTAATATACAGTAGTTAGGACCACAGATAACATACCTGTTAATATACAGTAGTTAGGATAACATACCTGTTAATATACAGCAGTTAGGACCACAGATAACATATCTGTTAATATACAGTAGTTAGGATAACATACCTGTTAATATACAGTAGTTAGGACCACAGATAACATATCTGTTAATATACAGTAGTTAGGATAACATACCTGTTAATATACAGTAGTTAGGATAACATACCTGTTAATATACAGTAGTTAGGATAACATATCTGTTAATATACAGTAGTTAGGACCACAGATAACATATCTGTTAATATACAGTAGTTAGGACCACAGATAACATATCTGTTAATATACAGTAGTTAGGATAACATACCTGTTAATATACAGTAGTTAGGACCACAGATAACATATCTGTTAATATACAGTAGTTAGGATAACATACCTGTTAATATACAGTAGTTAGGACCACAGATAACATATCTGTTAATATACAGTAGTTAGGATAACATACCTGTTAATATACAGTAGTTAGGATAACATACCTGTTAATATACAGTAGTTAGGACTACAGATAACATATCTGTTAATATACAGTAGTTAGGACTACAGATAACATACCTGTTAATATACAGTAGTTAGGATAACATACCTGCTATACAGTAGTTAGGATAACATACCTGTTAATATACAGTAGTTAGGACTACAGATAACATATCTGTTAATATACAGCAGTTAGGACCACAGATAACATACCTGTTAATATACAGTAGTTAGGATAACATACCTGTTAATATACAGTAGTTAGGACTACAGATAACATATCTGTTAATATACAGTAGTTAGGACCACAGATAACATATCTGTTAATATACAGTAGTTAGGATAACATACCTGTTAATATACAGTAGTTAGGACCACAGATAACATATCTGTTAATATACAGTAGTTAGGATAACATACCTGTTAATATACAGTAGTTAGGATAACATACCTGTTAATATACAGTAGTTAGGATAACATATCTGTTAATATACAGTAGTTAGGACCACAGATAACATATCTGTTAATATACAGTAGTTAGGACCACAGATAACATATCTGTTAATATACAGTAGTTAGGATAACATACCTGTTAATATACAGTAGTTAGGACCACAGATAACATATCTGTTAATATACAGTAGTTAGGATAACATACCTGTTAATATACAGTAGTTAGGACCACAGATAACATATCTGTTAATATACAGTAGTTAGGATAACATACCTGTTAATATACAGTAGTTAGGATAACATACCTGTTAATATACAGTAGTTAGGACTACAGATAACATATCTGTTAATATACAGCAGTTAGGACCACAGATAACATACCTGTTAATATACAGTAGTTAGGACCACAGATAACATATCTGTTAATATACAGTAGTTAGGATAACATACCTGTTAATATACAGTAGTTAGGACCACAGATAACATACCTGTTAATATACAGTAGTTAGGACCACAGATAACATATCTGTTAATATACAGTAGTTAGGACTACAGATAACATACCTGTTAATATACAGTAGTTAGGACCACAGATAACATATCTGTTAATATACAGTAGTTAGGACCACAGATAACATATCTGTTAATATACAGTAGTTAGGACCACAGATAACATATCTGTTAATATATAGTAGTTAGGATAACATACCTGTTAATATACAGTAGTTAGGATAACATACCTGTTAATATACAGTAGTTAGGATAACATACCTGTTAATATACAGTAGTTAGGATAACATACCTGTTAATATACAGTAGTTAGGACTACAGATAACATACCTGTTAATATACAGTAGTTAGGACCACAGATAACATATCTGTTAATATACAGTAGTTAGGACCACAGATAACATATCTGTTAATATACAGTAGTTAGGATAACATATCTGTTAATATACAGTAGTTAGGACCACAGATAACATATCTGTTAATATACAGTAGTTAGGATAACATATCTGTTAATATACAGTAGTTAGGACCACAGATAACATATCTGTTAATATACAGTAGTTAGGATAACATACCTGTTAATATACAGTAGTTAGGACCACAGATAACATATCTGTTAATATACAGTAGTTAGGACCACAGATAACATATCTGTTAATATACAGTAGTTAGGATAACATACCTGTTAATATACAGTAGTTAGGACCACAGATAACATATCTGTTAATATACAGTAGTTAGGATAACATACCTGTTAATATACAGTAGTTAGGATAACATACCTGTTAATATACAGTAGTTAAGATAACATACCTGTTAATATACAGTAGTTAGGACCACAGATAACATATATGTTAATATACAGTAGTTAGGATAACATACCTGTTAATATACAGTAGTTAGGATAACATACCTGTTAATATACAGTAGTTAGGATAACATACCTGTTAATATACAGTAGTTAGGACCACAGATAACATACCTGTTAATATACAGTAGTTAGGATAACATACCTGTTAATATACAGTAGTTAGGACCACAGATAACATATCTGTTAATATACAGTAGTTAGGATAACATACCTGTTAATATACAGTAGTTAGGACCACAGATAACATATCTGTTAATATACAGTAGTTAGGATAACATACCTGTTAATATACAGTAGTTAGGATAACATACCTGTTAATATACAGTAGTTAGGATAACATATCTGTTAATATACAGTAGTTAGGACCACAGATAACATATCTGTTAATATACAGTAGTTAGGACCACAGATAACATATCTGTTAATATACAGTAGTTAGGATAACATACCTGTTAATATACAGTAGTTAGGACCACAGATAACATATCTGTTAATATACAGTAGTTAGGATAACATACCTGTTAATATACAGTAGTTAGGACCACAGATAACATATCTGTTAATATACAGTAGTTAGGATAACATACCTGTTAATATACAGTAGTTAGGATAACATACCTGTTAATATACAGTAGTTAGGACTACAGATAACATATCTGTTAATATACAGTAGTTAGGACTACAGATAACATACCTGTTAATATACAGTAGTTAGGATAACATACCTGCTATACAGTAGTTAGGATAACATACCTGTTAATATACAGTAGTTAGGACTACAGATAACATATCTGTTAATATACAGCAGTTAGGACCACAGATAACATACCTGTTAATATACAGTAGTTAGGATAACATACCTGTTAATATACAGTAGTTAGGACTACAGATAACATATCTGTTAATATACAGTAGTTAGGATAACATACCTGCTATACAGTAGTTAGGACCACAGATAACATACCTGTTAATATACAGTAGTTAGGATAACATACCTGTTAATATACAGTAGTTAGGATAACATACCTGTTAATATACAGTAGTTAGGATAACATACCTGTTAATATACAGCAGTTAGGACCACAGATAACATATCTGTTAATATACAGTAGTTAGGATAACATACCTGTTAATATACAGTAGTTAGGACCACAGATAACATATCTGTTAATATACAGTAGTTAGGACCACAGATAACATACCTGTTAATATACAGTAGTTAGGACCACAGATAACATATCTGTTAATATACAGTAGTTAGGACCACAGATAACATATCTGTTAATATACAGTAGTTAGGACCACAGATAACATATCTGTTAATATACAGTAGTTAGGACCACAGATAACATATCTGTTAATATACAGTAGTTAGGATAACATACCTGTTAATATACAGTAGTTAGGATAACATACCTGTTAATATACAGTAGTTAGGATAACATACCCGTTAATATACAGTAGTTAGGATAACATAACATACCTGTTAATATACAGTAGTTAGGACCACAGATAACATATCTGTTAATATACAGTAGTTAGGACCACAGATAACATACCTGTTAATATACAGTAGTTAGGACCACAGATAACATATCTGTTAATATACAGTAGTTAGGATAACATACCTGCTATACAGTAGTTAGGACCACAGATAACATACCTGTTAATATACAGTAGTTAGGACCACAGATAACATATCTGTTAATATACAGTAGTTAGGACCACAGATAACATATCTGTTAATATATAGTAGTTAGGATAACATACCTGTTAATATACAGTAGTTAGGATAACATACCTGTTAATATACAGTAGTTAGGACCACAGATAACATACCTGTTAATATACAGTAGTTAGGACCACAGATAACATACCTGTTAATATACAGTAGTTAGGACCACAGATAACATACCTGTTAATATACAGTAGTTAGGATAACATATCTGTTAATATACAGTAGTTAGGACCACAGATAACATATCTGTTAATATACAGTAGTTAGGATAACATATCTGTTAATATACAGTAGTTAGGACCACAGATAACATATCTGTTAATATACAGTAGTTAGGATAACATACCTGTTAATATACAGTAGTTAGGACCACAGATAACATATCTGTTAATATACAGTAGTTAGGACCACAGATAACATATCTGTTAATATACAGTAGTTAGGATAACATACCTGTTAATATACAGTAGTTAGGATAACATACCTGTTAATATACAGTAGTTAGGACCACAGATAACATATCTGTTAATATACAGTAGTTAGGATAACATACCTGTTAATATACAGTAGTTAGGATAACATACCTGTTAATATACAGTAGTTAAGATAACATACCTGTTAATATACAGTAGTTAGGACCACAGATAACATATCTGTTAATATACAGTAGTTAGGATAACATACCTGTTAATATACAGCAGTTAGGACCACAGATAACATATCTGTTAATATACAGTAGTTAGGACCACAGATAACATATCTGTTAATATACAGTAGTTAGGATAACATACCTGTTAATATACAGTAGTTAGGATAACATACCTGTTAATATACAGTAGTTAGGACCACAGATAACATATCTGTTAATATACAGTAGTTAGGACCACAGATAACATATCTGTTAATATACAGTAGTTAGGATAACATACCTGTTAATATACAGTAGTTAGGACCACAGATAACATATCTGTTAATATACAGTAGTTAGGATAACATACCTGTTAATATACAGTAGTTAGGACCACAGATAACATATCTGTTAATATACAGTAGTTAGGATAACATACCTGTTAATATACAGCAGTTAGGACCACAGATAACATATCTGTTAATATACAGTAGTTAGGATAACATACCTGTTAATATACAGTAGTTAGGACCACAGATAACATATCTGTTAATATACAGTAGTTAGGACCACAGATAACATATCTGTTAATATACAGTAGTTAGGATAACATACCTGTTAATATACAGTAGTTAGGACCACAGATAACATATCTGTTAATATACAGTAGTTAGGATAACATACCTGTTAATATACAGATAATAACATATCTGTTAATATACAGTAGTTAGGATAACATACCTGCTATACAGTAGTTAGGACCACAGATAACATACCTGTTAATATACAGTAGTTAGGATAACATACCTGTTAATATACAGTAGTTAGGATAACATACCTGTTAATATACAGTAGTTAGGATAACATACCTGTTAATATACAGTAGTTAGGACCACAGATAACATATCTGTTAATAACAGTAGTTAGGATAACATACTGTTAATATACAGTAGTTAGGACCACAGATAACATATCTGTTAATATACAGTAGTTAGGACCACAGATAACATATCTGTTAATATACAGTAGTTAGGATAACATACCTGTTAATATACAGTGTTAGGATAACATACCTGTTAATATACAGCAGTTAGGACCACAGATAACATATCTGTTAATATACAGTAGTTAGGATAACATACCTGTTAATATACAGTAGTTAGGACCACAGATAACATATCTGTTAATATACAGTAGTTAGGACCACAGATAACATACCTGTTAATATACAGTAGTTAGGACCACAGATAACATATCTGTTAATATACAGTAGTTAGGACCACAGATAACATATCTGTTAATATACAGTAGTTAGGACCACAGATAACATATCTGTTAATATACAGTAGTTAGGACCACAGATAACATATCTGTTAATATACAGTAGTTAGGATAACATACCTGTTAATATACAGTAGTTAGGATAACATACCTGTTAATATACAGTAGTTAGGATAACATACCCGTTAATATACAGTAGTTAGGATAACATACCTGTTAATATACAGTAGTTAAGATAACATACCTGTTAATATACAGTAGTTAGGACCACAGATAACATATCTGTTAATATACAGTAGTTAGGATAACATACCTGTTAATATACAGTAGTTAGGATAACATACCTGTTAATATACAGTAGTTAGGATAACATACCTGTTAATATACAGTAGTTAGGACCACAGATAACATACCTGTTAATATACAGTAGTTAGGATAACATACCTGTTAATATACAGCAGTTAGGACCACAGATAACATATCTGTTAATATACAGTAGTTAGGATAACATACCTGTTAATATACAGTAGTTAGGACCACAGATAACATATCTGTTAATATACAGTAGTTAGGATAACATACCTGTTAATATACAGTAGTTAGGATAACATACCTGTTAATATACAGTAGTTAGGATAACATATCTGTTAATATACAGTAGTTAGGACCACAGATAACATATCTGTTAATATACAGTAGTTAGGACCACAGATAACATATCTGTTAATATACAGTAGTTAGGATAACATACCTGTTAATATACAGTAGTTAGGACCACAGATAACATATCTGTTAATATACAGTAGTTAGGATAACATACCTGTTAATATACAGTAGTTAGGACCACAGATAACATATCTGTTAATATACAGTAGTTAGGATAACATACCTGTTAATATACAGTAGTTAGGATAACATACCTGTTAATATACAGTAGTTAGGACTACAGATAACATATCTGTTAATATACAGTAGTTAGGACTACAGATAACATACCTGTTAATATACAGTAGTTAGGATAACATACCTGCTATACAGTAGTTAGGATAACATACCTGTTAATATACAGTAGTTAGGACTACAGATAACATATCTGTTAATATACAGCAGTTAGGACCACAGATAACATACCTGTTAATATACAGTAGTTAGGATAACATACCTGTTAATATACAGTAGTTAGGACTACAGATAACATATCTGTTAATATACAGTAGTTAGGATAACATACAGTAGTTAGGACCACAGATAACATACCTGTTAATATACAGTAGTTAGGATAACATACCTGTTAATATACAGTAGTTAGGATAACATACCTGTTAATATACAGTAGTTAGGATAACATACCTGTTAATATACAGCAGTTAGGACCACAGATAACATATCTGTTAATATACAGTAGTTAGGATAACATACCTGTTAATATACAGTAGTTAGGACCACAGATAACATATCTGTTAATATACAGTAGTTAGGACCACAGATAACATACCTGTTAATATACAGTAGTTAGGACCACAGATAACATATCTGTTAATATACAGTAGTTAGGACCACAGATAACATATCTGTTAATATACAGTAGTTAGGACCACAGATAACATATCTGTTAATATACAGTAGTTAGGACCACAGATAACATATCTGTTAATATACAGTAGTTAGGATAACATACCTGTTAATATACAGTAGTTAGGATAACATACCTGTTAATATACAGTAGTTAGGATAACATACCCGTTAATATACAGTAGTTAGGATAACATACCTGTTAATATACAGTAGTTAGGACCACAGATAACATATCTGTTAATATACAGTAGTTAGGACCACAGATAACATACCTGTTAATATACAGTAGTTAGGACCACAGATAACATATCTGTTAATATACAGTAGTTAGGATAACATACCTGCTATACAGTAGTTAGGACCACAGATAACATACCTGTTAATATACAGTAGTTAGGACCACAGATAACATATCTGTTAATATACAGTAGTTAGGACCACAGATAACATATCTGTTAATATATAGTAGTTAGGATAACATACCTGTTAATATACAGTAGTTAGGATAACATACCTGCTATACAGTAGTTAGGACCACAGATAACATACCTGTTAATATACAGTAGTTAGGACCACAGATAACATACCTGTTAATATACAGTAGTTAGGACCACAGATAACATACCTGTTAATATACAGTAGTTAGGATAACATATCTGTTAATATACAGTAGTTAGGACCACAGATAACATATCTGTTAATATACAGTAGTTAGGATAACATATCTGTTAATATACAGTAGTTAGGACCACAGATAACATATCTGTTAATATACAGTAGTTAGGATAACATACCTGTTAATATACAGTAGTTAGGACCACAGATAACATATCTGTTAATATACAGTAGTTAGGACCACAGATAACATATCTGTTAATATACAGTAGTTAGGATAACATACCTGTTAATATACAGTAGTTAGGATAACATACCTGTTAATATACAGTAGTTAGGACCACAGATAACATATCTGTTAATATACAGTAGTTAGGATAACATACCTGTTAATATACAGTAGTTAGGATAACATACCTGTTAATATACAGTAGTTAAGATAACATACCTGTTAATATACAGTAGTTAGGACCACAGATAACATATCTGTTAATATACAGTAGTTAGGATAACATACCTGTTAATATACAGCAGTTAGGACCACAGATAACATATCTGTTAATATACAGTAGTTAGGATAACATACCTGTTAATATACAGTAGTTAGGATAACATACCTGTTAATATACAGTAGTTAGGATAACATACCTGTTAATATACAGTAGTTAGGACCACAGATAACATACCTGTTAATATACAGTAGTTAGGATAACATACCTGTTAATATACAGCAGTTAGGACCACAGATAACATATCTGTTAATATACAGTAGTTAGGATAACATACCTGTTAATATACAGTAGTTAGGACCACAGATAACATATCTGTTAATATACAGTAGTTAGGATAACATACCTGTTAATATACAGATAACATACCTGTTAATATACAGTAGTTAGGATAACATATCTGTTAATATACAGTAGTTAGGACCACAGATAACATATCTGTTAATATACAGTAGTTAGGACCACAGATAACATATCTGTTAATATACAGTAGTTAGGATAACATACCTGTTAATATACAGTAGTTAGGACCACAGATAACATATCTGTTAATATACAGTAGTTAGGATAACATACCTGTTAATATACAGTAGTTAGGACCACAGATAACATATCTGTTAATATACAGTAGTTAGGATAACATACCTGTTAATATACAGTAGTTAGGATAACATACCTGTTAATATACAGTAGTTAGGACTACAGATAACATATCTGTTAATATACAGTAGTTAGGACTACAGATAACATACCTGTTAATATACAGTAGTTAGGATAACATACCTGCTATACAGTAGTTAGGATAACATACCTGTTAATATACAGTAGTTAGGATAAGATAACATATCTGTTAATATACAGTAGTTAGGACCACAGATAACATACCTGTTAATATACAGTAGTTAGGATAACATACCTGTTAATATACAGTAGTTAGGACTACAGATAACATATCTGTTAATATACAGTAGTTAGGATAACATACCTGTTAATATACAGTAGTTAGGACCACAGATAACATACCTGTTAATATACAGTAGTTAGGATAACATACCTGTTAATATACAGTAGTTAGGATAACATACCTGTTAATATACAGTAGTTAGGATAACATACCTGTTAATATACAGCAGTTAGGACCACAGATAACATATCTGTTAATATACAGTAGTTAGGATAACATACCTGTTAATATACAGTAGTTAGGACCACAGATAACATATCTGTTAATATACAGTAGTTAGGACCACAGATAACATACCTGTTAATATACAGTAGTTAGGACCACAGATAACATATCTGTTAATATACAGTAGTTAGGACCACAGATAACATATCTGTTAATATACAGTAGTTAGGACCACAGATAACATATCTGTTAATATACAGTAGTTAGGACCACAGATAACATATCTGTTAATATACAGTAGTTAGGATAACATACCTGTTAATATACAGTAGTTAGGATAACATACCTGTTAATATACAGTAGTTAGGATAACATACCCGTTAATATACAGTAGTTAGGATAACATACCTGTTAATATACAGTAGTTAGGACCACAGATAACATATCTGTTAATATACAGTAGTTAGGACCACAGATAACATACCTGTTAATATACAGTAGTTAGGACCACAGATAACATATCTGTTAATATACAGTAGTTAGGATAACATACCTGCTATACAGTAGTTAGGACCACAGATAACATACCTGTTAATATACAGTAGTTAGGACCACAGATAACATATCTGTTAATATACAGTAGTTAGGACCACAGATAACATATCTGTTAATATATAGTAGTTAGGATAACATACCTGTTAATATACAGTAGTTAGGATAACATACCTGCTATACAGTAGTTAGGACCACAGATAACATACCTGTTAATATACAGTAGTTAGGACCACAGATAACATACCTGTTAATATACAGTAGTTAGGACCACAGATAACATACCTGTTAATATACAGTAGTTAGGATAACATATCTGTTAATATACAGTAGTTAGGACCACAGATAACATATCTGTTAATATACAGTAGTTAGGATAACATATCTGTTAATATACAGTAGTTAGGACCACAGATAACATATCTGTTAATATACAGTAGTTAGGATAACATACCTGTTAATATACAGTAGTTAGGACCACAGATAACATATCTGTTAATATACAGTAGTTAGGACCACAGATAACATATCTGTTAATATACAGTAGTTAGGATAACATACCTGTTAATATACAGTAGTTAGGATAACATACCTGTTAATATACAGTAGTTAGGACCACAGATAACATATCTGTTAATATACAGTAGTTAGGATAACATACCTGTTAATATACAGTAGTAATAACATACCTGTTAATATACAGTAGTTAAGATAACATACCTGTTAATATACAGTAGTTAGGACCACAGATAACATATCTGTTAATATACAGTAGTTAGGATAACATACCTGTTAATATACAGCAGTTAGGACCACAGATAACATATCTGTTAATATACAGTAGTTAGGACCACAGATAACATATCTGTTAATATACAGTAGTTAGGATAACATACCTGTTAATATACAGTAGTTAGGATAACATACCTGTTAATATACAGTAGTTAGGATAACATATCTGTTAATATACAGTAGTTAGGACCACAGATAACATATCTGTTAATATACAGTAGTTAGGACCACAGATAACATATCTGTTAATATACAGTAGTTAGGATAACATACCTGTTAATATACAGTAGTTAGGACCACAGATAACATATCTGTTAATATACAGTAGTTAGGATAACATACCTGTTAATATACAGTAGTTAGGACCACAGATAACATATCTGTTAATATACAGTAGTTAGGATAACATACCTGTTAATATACAGTAGTTAGGACCACAGATAACATATCTGTTAATATACAGTAGTTAGGATAACATACCTGTTAATATACAGTAGTTAGGACCACAGATAACATATCTGTTAATATACAGTAGTTAGGATAACATATCTGTTAATATACAGTAGTTAGGATAACATACCTGTTAATATACAGTAGTTAGGACCACAGATAACATATCTGTTAATATACAGTAGTTAGGATAACATACCTGTTAATATACAGTAGTTAGGATAACATATCTGTTAATATACAGTAGTTAGGATAACATACCTGCTATACAGTAGTTAGGACCACAGATAACATACCTGTTAATATACAGTAGTTAGGATAACATACCTGTTAATATACAGTAGTTAGGATAACATACCTGTTAATATACAGTAGTTAGGATAACATACCTGTTAATATACAGCAGTTAGGACCACAGATAACATATCTGTTAATATACAGTAGTTAGGATAACATACCTGTTAATATACAGTAGTTAGGACCACAGATAACATATCTGTTAATATACAGTAGTTAGGACCACAGATAACATATCTGTTAATATACAGTAGTTAGGATAACATACCTGTTAATATACAGTAGTTAGGATAACATACCTGTTAATATACAGCAGTTAGGACCACAGATAACATATCTGTTAATATACAGTAGTTAGGATAACATAACTGTTAATATACAGTAGTTAGGACCACAGATAACATATCTGTTAATATACAGTAGTTAGGACCACAGATAACATACCTGTTAATATACAGTAGTTAGGACCACAGATAACATATCTGTTAATATACAGTAGTTAGGACCACAGATAACATATCTGTTAATATACAGTAGTTAGGACCACAGATAACATATCTGTTAATATACAGTAGTTAGGACCACATATAACATATCTGTTAATATACAGTAGTTAGGATAACATACCTGTTAATATACAGTAGTTAGGATAACATACCTGTTAATATACAGTAGTTAGGATAACATACCCGTTAATATACAGTAGTTAGGATAACATACCTGTTAATATACAGTAGTTAGGACCACAGATAACATATCTGTTAATATACAGTAGTTAGGACCACAGATAACATACCTGTTAATATACAGTAGTTAGGACCACAGATAACATATCTGTTAATATACAGTAGTTAGGATAACATACCTGTTAATACAGTAGTTAGGACACACCACAGATAACATACCTGTTAATATACAGTAGTTAGGACCACAGATAACATATCTGTTAATATACAGTAGTTAGGACCACAGATAACATATCTGTTAATATATAGTAGTTAGGATAACATACCTGTTAATATACAGTAGTTAGGATAACATACCTGCTATACAGTAGTTAGGACCACAGATAACATACCTGTTAATATACAGTAGTTAGGACCACAGATAACATACCTGTTAATATACAGTAGTTAGGACCACAGATAACATACCTGTTAATATACAGTAGTTAGGATAACATATCTGTTAATATACAGTAGTTAGGACCACAGATAACATATCTGTTAATATACAGTAGTTAGGATAACATATCTGTTAATATACAGTAGTTAGGACCACAGATAACATATCTGTTAATATACAGTAGTTAGGATAACATACCTGTTAATATACAGTAGTTAGGACCACAGATAACATATCTGTTAATATACAGTAGTTAGGACCACAGATAACATATCTGTTAATATACAGTAGTTAGGATAACATACCTGTTAATATACAGTAGTTAGGATAACATACCTGTTAATATACAGTAGTTAGGACCACAGATAACATATCTGTTAATATACAGTAGTTAGGATAACATACCTGTTAATATACAGTAGATAACATACCTGTTAATATACAGTAGTTAGGATAACATACCTGTTAATATACAGTAGTTAGGATAAGATAACATATCTGTTAATATACAGTAGTTAGGATAACATACCTGTTAATATACAGTTAATATACAGTTAGGACCACAGATAACATATCTGTTAATATACAGTAGTTAGGACCACAGATAACATATCTGTTAATATACAGTAGTTAGGATAACATACCTGTTAATATACAGTAGTTAGGATAACATACCTGTTAATATACAGTAGTTAGGATAACATATCTGTTAATAACATACAGTAATATTAGGACCACAGATAACATATCTGTTAATATACAGTAGTTAGGACCACAGATAACATATCTGTTAATATACATACCTGTTAATATACAGTAGTTAGGATAACATAGGATAACCTGTTAATATACAGTAGTTAGGACCACAGATAACATATCTGTTAATATACAGTAGTTAGGATAACATACCTGTTAATATACAGTAGTTAGGACCACAGATAACATATCTGTTAATATACAGTAGTTAGTTAATATACAGTAGTTAGGAACATAGAATAACATATCTGTTAATATACAGTAGTTAGGACCACAGATAACATATCTGTTAATATACAGTAGTTAGGATAACATACTGTTAATATACAGTAGTTAGGACCACAGATAACATATCTGTTAATATACAGTAGTTAGGATAACATAACCTGTTAATATACAGTAGTTAGGATAACATATCTGTTAATATACAGTAGTTAGGATAACATACCTGCTATACAGTAGTTAGGACCACAGATAACATACCTGTTAATAACATAGTTAGGATAACATACCTGTTAATATACAGTAGTTAGGATAACATACCTGTTAATATACAGTAGTTAGGATAACATACCTGTTAATATACAGCAGTTAGGACCACAGATAACATATCTGTTAATATACAGTAGTTAGGATAACATACCTGTTAATATACAGTAGTTAGGACCACAGATAACATATCTGTTAATATACAGTAGTTAGGACCACAGATAACATATCTGTTAATATACAGTAGTTAGGATAACATATACAGTAGTTAGGATAACTACCTGTTAATATACAGTAGTTAGGATAACATACCTGTTAATATACAGTAGTTAGGACCACAGATAACATATCTGTTAATATACAGTAGTTAGGATAACATACCTGTTAATATACAGTAGTTAGGACCACAGATAACATATCTGTTAATATACAGTAGTTAGGACCACAGATAACATACCTGTTAATATACAGTAGTTAGGACCACAGATAACATATCTGTTAATATACAGTAGTTAGGACCACAGATAACATATCTGTTAATATACAGTAGTTAGGATAACATACCTGTTAATATACAGTAGTTAGGATAACATATCTGTTAATATAATATAGGACACAGTAGTTAGGATAACATACCTGTTAATATACAGTAGTTAGGACCACAGATAACATATCTGTTAATATACAGTAGTTAGGACCACAGATAACATACCTGTTAATATACAGTAGTTAGGACCACAGATAACATATCTGTTAATATATAGTAGTTAGGATAACATACCTGTTAATATACAGTAGTTAGGATAACATACCTGTTAATATACAGTAGTTAGGATAACATACCTGCTATACAGTAGTTAGGACCACAGATAACATACCTGTTAATATACAGTAGTTAGGACCACAGATAACATACCTGTTAATATACAGTAGTTAGGATAACATACCTGTTAATATACAGTAGTTAGGACCACAGATAACATATCTGTTAATATACAGTAGTTAGGATAACATATCTGTTAATATACAGTAGTTAGGACCACAGATAACATATCTGTTAATATACAGTAGTTAGGATAACATACCTGTTAATATACAGTAGTTAGGACCACAGATAACATATCTGTTAATATACAGTAGTTAGGACCACAGATAACATATCTGTTAATATACAGTAGTTAGGATAACATACCTGTTAATATACAGTAGTTAGGATAACATACCTGTTAATATACAGTAGTTAGGACCACAGATAACATATCTGTTAATATACAGTAGTTAGGATAACATACCTGTTAATATACAGTAGTTAGGATAACATATCTGATAATATACAGTAGTTAGGACCACAGATAACATATCTGTTAATATACAGTAGTTAGGATAACATACCTGTTAATATACAGCAGTTAGGACCACAGATAACATATCTGTTAATATACAGTAGTTAGGACCACAGATAACATATCTGTTAATATACAGTAGTTAGGATAACATACCTGTTAATATACAGTAGTTAGGATAACATACCTGTTAATATACAGTAGTTAGGATAACATATCTGTTAATATACAGTAGTTAGGACCACAGATAACATATCTGTTAATATACAGTAGTTAGGACCACAGATAACATATCTGTTAATATACAGTAGTTAGGATAACATACCTGTTAATATACAGTAGTTAGGACCACAGATAACATATCTGTTAATATACAGTAGTTAGGATAACATACCTGTTAATATACAGTAGTTAGGACCACAGATAACATATCTGTTAATATACAGTAGTTAGGATAACATACCTGTTAATATACAGCAGTTAGGACCACAGATAACATATCTGTTAATATACAGTAGTTAGGATAACATACCTGTTAATATACAGTAGTTAGGACCACAGATAACATATCTGTTAATATACAGTAGTTAGGACCACAGATAACATACCTGTTAATATACAGTAGTTAGGACCACAGATAACATACCTGTTAATATACAGTAGTTAGGACCACAGATAACATATCTGTTAATATACAGTAGTTAGGATAACATACCTGCTATACAGTAGTTAGGACCACAGATAACATACCTGTTAATATACAGTAGTTAGGACCACAGATAACATATCTGTTAATATACAGTAGTTAGGACCACAGATAACATATCTGTTAATATACAGCAGTCTGACTCTGTGGTGATAGTATTATTATAGGAGATAGCCAGAACATTTGGCTAGAGACACGTAGCATTGGATGATTTATGGATTGTTCCCTGGTTCCTGGTGTCCTCTCTCTCCCCACCAATCATGTGATTAGTGGTTGGTATAAAGCAGCTGCTTGCCAATGTGTCCTCTCTCTGTCAGTGTAGCCAGTGTTTCTCTCT
>NW_025747894.1:10000-44103 GCF_021184085.1 Oncorhynchus gorbuscha | reverse complement strand
CCTCCTCATTTATTATCCTCCTCATTTATTATCCTCCTCATTTATTATCCTCCTCATTTATTATCCTCCTCCTCCTCATTTATTATCCTCCTCATTTATTATCCTCCTCCTCCTCATTTATTATCCTCATCCTCATTTATTATCCTCCTCATTTATTATCCTCCTCCTCATTTATTATCCTCCTCATTTATTATCCTCCTCCTCATTTATTATCCTCCTCATTTATTATCCTCCTCCTCATTTATTATCCTCATCATTTATTATCCTCATCATTTATTATCCTCCTCCTCATTTATTATCCTCCTCATTTATTATCCTGCTCCTCATTTATTATCCTCCTCCTCATTTATTATCCTCCTCATTTATTATCCTGCTCCTCATTTATTATCCTCCTCCTCATTTATTATCCTCCTCATTTATTATCCTGCTCCTCATTTATTACCCTCCTCCTCCTCATTTATTATCCTCCTCCTCATTTATTATCCTGCTCCTCATTTATCCTCCTCCTCCTCATTTATTATCCTGCTCCTCATTTATTATCCTGCTCCTCATTTATTATCCTCCTCATTTATTATCCTCCTCATTTATTATCCTCCTCCTCATTTATTATCCTCCTCCTCATTTATTATCCTCCTCCTCCTCATTTATTATCCTCCTCATTTATTATCCTCCTCATTTATTATCCTCCTCATTTATTATCCTCCTCATTTATTATCCTCCTCCTCATTTATTATCCTCCTCATTTATTATCCTCCTCATTTATCCTCCTCCTCATTTATTATCCTCCTCTTCCTCATTTATTATCCTCCTCATTTATTATCCTCCTCCTCCTCATTTATTATCCTCCTCTTCCTCATTTATTATCCTCCTCCTCCACCTCCATTTTGATGTTGCACACAGTCACACACACACCAGTCTTGCAGCCCCCTATGGAAGTATGACAGTCTCCTAGATGACATTCTTCGTCTTTGTCTTCATATATGTGTGTGTGTGTGTGTGTGTGTGTCTGCGTCTTTGATATCTGTGTCTAGGTCTTTGATATTTCCAGATGATCACACACACACACACACACACACACACACACACACACACACACACACACACACACACACACACACACACACACACACACACACACACACACACACACACACACACACACGGTTGTGTGTACCAATAACCTCCTTTTCCTCCCCGTACCCCCCCCCCCTCCCCTCAATCCTTTATTAACTCTTAGTGGAGGTAAAAGAGCAGGAAAGGAAGGTAACGAGAGAAGGAAGCGAGGAAAGGAGAAGCAGGTTTAGGGAGTATTGAGATGCAGCCGTACTGTGCAGTCTCTGGTTGTTCTTCGGAGGCTGTGCCACTGCAGGTTAGTGGGGACACTGCCACAGGCACTCACTGTATCTCCTGTGTGATTCTGTTCCTGTGTGTTTCGGGCGGGGGGAAGGGGGTTCTGTATGTATGCGTGGGTCTGCATCTGCGTGTGCGGCTGTGTGTGTGTGTCGATGTGCATCTGCATACATTTTTGTGTGTGTGTGTGTGTGTGTGAATGTCTGTGTGTGTTTGAGCGTGTGTGTGTGTGTGTGTGTGTGTGTGAATGTCTGTGTGTGTTTGAGCATGTGTGTGTGTGTGTGTGTGTGTGTGTGTGTGTGTGTGTGTGTGTGTGTGTGTGTGTGTGTGTGTGTGTGTGTGTGAGTGTGAGTGTGTGTGTGTGTGTGTGTGTGTGTGTGTGCACTGCCACAGGCATCCTCGCTGTTTCTGTAGAAACGATGATGTCACAGGGAAGTTTGAGGATGTGTTTACTGAAGGAAAAGATCTCATTGGCTGCGGAGAGGGAGAGAGAGGGATGAGACAGAGAGAGAGAGAGACAGAGAGAGAGAGAGATAAAAGGACAGAGAGAGAGTGAGAGAGAGAGACAGAGAGACAGAGAGAGAGAGAGAGAGAGAGAGAGAGAGAGAGAGAGAGACAGAGAGACAGAGAGAGAGAGAGAGACAGAGAGAGAGAGAGAGAGAGAGAGAGAGAGAGAGAGAGAGAGAGAGAGAGAGAGAGAGAGAGAGAGAGAGAGAGACAGAGAGAGAGAGAGAGAGAGAGAGAGACAGAGAGAGAGAGAGAGAGACAGAGAGAGAGAGAGACAGAGAGAGAGAGAGAGAGAGAGAAAGAGAGAGAGAAAGAAAAAAGGACAGAGAGAGGGCAGAGTGTAAGAAGGATGAGAATGGAAAAGGGGAGACCTTCTGTGCATCCCCCCTCTCTCCCCCCTCCCTCTCTCTGTCTCTCTCTCTACACCTCTCCATTCTGCCACTCTTGCTCCTCACTGCCAAATGAGAAGGGATTTGTCCTATCTTTCCCAGCTTAGCTTTCTATTGTGTAGAGAAAGCAAAGGGAAGATGGATGGAGGGAGAGGGGTAAGAGAGAAAGACAGAAGAGGCTGGGACACATAGCTATTCTGATGCTAACAACAATCTGTGTGTGTCATCGACGCTAATGCTGACTGACACTGACACTGACACTACTGACACTAACACTGACACTACTGACACTAACACTGACACTGACACTCACACTACTGACACTAACACTGACACTGACACTGACACTGACACTGACACTACTGACACTAACACTGACACTACTGACACTAACACTGACACTGACACTGACACTGACACTACTGACACTAACACTGACACTACTGACACTAACACTGACACTGACACTGACACTCACACTGACACTACTAATACTGACACTGACACTACTAACACTGACACTGACACTGACACTAACACTGACACTAACACTGACACTGACACTGACACTACTGACACTAACACTACTAACACTGACACTAACACTGATACTAACACTGACACTAACACTGACACTGACACTGACACTAACACTGACACTAACACTGACACTGACACTGACACTGACACTGACACTGACAATAACACTGACACTACTGACACTGACACTAACACTGACACTGACACTAACACTGACACTACTAACACTGACACTACTAACACTGACACTGACACTGACACTGACACTGACACTGACACTAACACTGACACTACTGACACTGACACTGACACTAACACTGACACTACTGACACTGACACTGACACTACTAACACTGACACTGACACTGACACTGACACTAACACTAACACTGACACTAACACTGACACTAACACTGACACTGACACTGACACTGACACTACTAACACTGACACTACTAACACTGACACTAACACTGACACTGACACTGACACTGACACTAACACTGACACTGACACTGACACTAACACTGACACTAACACTGACACTGACACTGACACTGACACTAACACTGACACTGACACTACTAACACTGACACTAACACTGACACTGACACTGACACTGACACTACTAACACTGACACTGACACTGACACTGACACTGACACTGACACTGACACTACTAACACTGACACTGACACTAACACTAACACTGACACTACTAACACTGACACTGACACTACTAACACTGACACTGACACTAACACTGACACTGACACTGACACTGACACTACTAACACTAACACTGACACTGACACTACTAACACTAACACTGACACTACTGACACTACTAACACTGACACTAACACTGACACTGACTCTGACACTAACACTGACACTGACACTGACACTGACACTACTAACACTGACACTGACACTGACACTGACACTACTAACACTGACACTGACACTGACACTGACACTGACACTGACACTGACACTACTAACACTGACACTGACACTGACACTGACACTAACACTACTAACACTGACACTGACACTACTAACACTGACACTGACACTAACACTGACACTAACACTACTAACACTGACACTGACACTAACACTACTAACACTAAAACTAACACTGACACTGACACTAACACTACTAACACTAACACTAACACTGACACTGACACTAACACTACTAACACTAACACTAACACTGACACTACTAACACTGACACTGACACTACTAACACTGACACTAACACTGACACTAACACTGACAATAACACTACTAACACTGACACTAACACTACTGACACGGACACTAACACTACTAACACTAACACTGACACTGACACTGACACTACTAACACTGACACTGACACTGACACTAACACTGACACTACTAACACTAACACTACTAACACTGACACTAACACTGACACTGACACTAACACTGACACTACTAACACTGACACTGACACTAACACTAACACTGACACTAACACTGACACTGACACTGACACTGACACTGACACTAACACTGACACTGACACTGACACTGACACTAACACTGACACTGACACTGACACTGACACTAACACTAACACTGACACTGACACTGACACTAACACTAACACTGACACTGACACTGACACTAACACTGACACTGACACTGACACTAACACTACTAACACTGACACTGACACTACTAACACTAACACTGACACTGACACTAACACTAACACTACTAACACTGACACTGACACTACTAACACTAACACTACTAACACTGACACTGACACTGACACTACTAATACTGACACTGACACTGACACTAACACTAACACTGACACTGAGACTGACACTGATACTAACACTGACACTGACACTAACACTAACACTACTAACACTGACACTGACACTAACACTACTAACACTAACACTAACACTGACACTAACACTGACACTGACACTAACACTGACACTGACACTAACACTAACACTACTAACACTGACACTGACACTAACACTACTAACACTAACACTAACACTGACACTGACACTAACACTGACACTACTAACACTGACACTGACACTGACACTGACACTGACACTACTAACACTGACACTGACACTAACACTAACACTGACACTACTAACACTGACACTGACACTACTAACACTGACACTAACACTGACACTGACACTGACACTGACACTACTAACACTGACACTGACACTGACACTGACACTGACACTAACACTGACACTGACACTGACACTGACAATAACACTGACACTAACACTGACACTGACACTGACACTGACACTAACACTGACACTGACACTGACACTGACACTAACACTAACACTGACACTGACACTGACACTGACACTAACACTGACACTGACACTAACACTAACACTGACACTAACACTAACACTGACACTAACACTAACACTGACACTGACACTAACACTAACACTGACACTAACACTAACACTGACACTGACACTGACACTGACACTGACACTGACACTAACACTGACACTGACACTAACACTAACACTACTAACACTGACACTGACACTAACACTACTAACACTGACACCACTGACACTGACACTGACACTACTAACACTGACACTGACACTACTAACACTGACACTGACACTAACACTAACACTGACACTGACACTGACACTACTAATACTGACACTGACACTGACACTAACACTAACACTGACACTGACACTGACACTAACACTAACACTGACACTGACACTGACACTAACACTAACACTACTAACACTGACACTGACACTAACACTGACACTAACACTGACACTAACACTGACACTAACACTGACACTGACACTGACACTAACACTGACACTAACACTGACACTAACACTGACACTGACACTGACACTGACACTAACACTGACACTGACACTAACACTACTAACACTGACACTGACACTAACACTGACACTAACACTAACACTGACACTAACACTGACACTGACACTGACACTAACACTGACACTACTAACACTGACACTGACACTAACACTACTAACACTAACACTAACACTAACACTGACACTAACACTGACACTGACACTAACACTGCCACTGACACTAACACTGACACTGACACTGACACTAACACTGACACTGACACTAACACTGACACTGACACTGACACTGACACTAACACTGACACTGACACTAACACTACTAACACTAACACTGACACTGACACTGACACTACTAACACTGACACTAACACTGACACTGACACTAACACTGACACTACTAACACTAACACTACTAACACTGACACTAACACTGACACTGACACTAACACTGACACTACTAACACTGACACTGACACTAACACTAACACTGACACTAACACTAACACTGACACCGACACTGACACTGACACTAACACTGACACTGACACTGACACTGACACTAACACTGACACTGACACTAACACTAACACTACTAACACTGACACTGACACTACTAACACTAACACTACTAACACTAACACTGACACTGACACTACTAATACTGACACTGACACTGACACTAACACTAACACTAACACTGACACTGACACTAACACTGACACTTACACTAACACTAACACTACTAACACTGACACTGACACTAACACTACTAACACTAACACTAACACTGACACTAACACTGACACTGACACTGACACTAACACTGACACTGACACTAACACTAACACTACTAACACTGACACTGACACTGACACTAACACTGACACTGACACTAACACTGACACTGACACTGACACTGACACTAACACTGACACTGACACTAACACTAACACTACTAACACTGACACTGACACTGACACTAACACTAACACTGACACTAACACTGACACTGACACTAACACTGACACTGACACTGACACTAACACTGACACTGACACTAACACTGACACTGACACTAACACTGACACTGACACTAACACTGACACTGACACTAACACTGACACTGACACTAACACTAACACTACTAACACTGACACTGACACTAACACTACTAACACTAACACTGACACTGACACTAACACTGACACTAACACTGACACTGACACTAACACTGACACTGACACTAACACTGACACTGACACTAACACTAACACTACTAACACTGACACTGACACTAACACTACTAACACTGACACTACTGACACTGACACTGACACTACTAACACTGACACTGACACTACTAACACTGACACTGACACTGACACTGACACTAACACTAACACTGACACTGACACTGACACTACTAATACTGACACTGACACTGACACTAACACTAACACTAACACTGACACTGACACTGACACTAACACTGACACTGACACTGACACTAACACTAACACTACTAACACTGACACTGACACTAACACTGACACTAACACTGACACTAACACTGACACTGACACTGACACTAACACTGACACTGACACTGACACTAACACTACTAACACTGACACTGACACTAACACTGACACTAACACTAACACTAACACTAACACTAACACTGACACTAACACTGACACTGACACTGACACTAACACTGACACTACTAACACTGACACTGACACTAACACTACTAACACTAACACTAACACTGACACTAACACTGACACTGACACTAACACTGCCACTGACACTAACACTGACACTGACACTAACACTGACACTGACACTAACACTGACACTGACACTGACACTGACACTGACACTACTAACACTAACACTGACACTGACACTAACACTGACACTGACACTAACACTAACACTGACACTGACACTAACACTGACACTACTAACACTGACACTGACACTAACACTGACACTGACACTAACACTGACACTAACACTAACACTGACACTGACACTGACACTAACACTGACACTGACACTGACACTAACACTGACACTGACACTAACACTAACACTACTAACACTGACACTGACACTAACACTAACACTGACACTAACACTAACACTGACACTACTAACACTGACACTGACACTGACACTAACACTAACACTGACACTGACACTGACACTAACACTGACACTGACACTGACACTAACACTGACACTACTAACACTAACACTGACACTGACACTAACACTAACACTAACACTGACACTGACACTGACACTAACACTGACACTGACACTGACACTGACACTAACACTGACACTAACACTGACACTGACACTGACACTGACACTAACACTGTTACTGACACTGACACTGACACTGACACTAACACTGACACTAACACTGACACTGACACTGACACTAACACTGACACTGACACTGACACTGACACTGACACAGACACTAACACTGACACTAACACTGACACTGACACTAACACTAACACTACTAACACTGACACTGACACTAACACTACTAACACTGACACTGACACTACTAACACTGACACTGACACTACTAACACTAACACTAACACTAACACTAACACTGACACTGACACTGACACTAACACTGACACTAACACTAACACTGACACTACTAACACTAACACTGACACTAACACTAACACTAACACTGACACTAACACTAACACTGACACTGACACTGACACTGACACTGACACTAACACTGACACTGACACTGACACTAACACTGACACTAACACTAACACTGACACTAACACTAACACTGACACTGACACTGACACTGACACTAACACTGACACTGACACTGACACTGACACTGACACTAACACTACTAACACTGACACTGACACTAACACTAACACTACTAACACTAACACTAACACTGACACTGACACTACTAATACTGACACTACTAACACTGACACTACTAACACTAACACTGACACTACTAACACTAACACTAACACTGACACTACTAACACTGACACTACTAACACTGACACTGACACTACTAACACTGACACTGACACTGACACTAACACTAACACTGACACTGACACTGACACTACTAACACTGACACTGACACTGACACTGACACTACTAACACTAACACTAACACTAACACTGACACTGACACTGACACTAACACTGACACTGACACTGACACTGACACTAACACTGACACTACTAACACTAACACTGACACTGACACTGACACTAACACTGACACTAACACTGACACTGACACTGACACTGACACTGACACTACTAACACTGACACTGACACTGACACTGACACTGACACTGACACTAACACTGACACTACTAACACTGACACTGACACTGACAC
Source organism: Oncorhynchus gorbuscha (assembly GCF_021184085.1). Classification (NCBI taxonomy): domain Eukaryota; kingdom Metazoa; phylum Chordata; class Actinopteri; order Salmoniformes; family Salmonidae; genus Oncorhynchus; species Oncorhynchus gorbuscha. Next base: position 34,948 of record NW_025747894.1, on the reverse strand, counting down.
TGACACTACTAACAGTAACACTAACACTAACACTAACACTGACACTGACACTGACACTAACACTGACACTGACACTGACACTGACACTAACACTGACACTGACACTGACACTGACACTAACACTAACACTACTAACACTGACACTGACACTAACACTAACACTACTAACACTAACACTGACACTGACACTACTAACACTGACACTACTAACACTGACACTGACACTACTAACACTAACACTGACACTACTAACACTAACACTAACACTGACACTACTAACACTGACACTACTAACACTGACACTGACACTACTAACACTGACACTGACACTGACACTAACACTAACACTAACACTGACACTAACACTAACACTGACACTGACACTGACACTGACACTGCCACTAACACTGACACTGACACTAACACTAACACTGACACTAACACTAACACTGACACTAACACTAACACTGACACTGACACTGACACTGACACTGACACTAACACTGACACTGACACTGACACTGACACTGACACTAACACTACTAACACTGACACTGACACTAACACTAACACTACTAACACTAACACTAACACTGACACTGACACTACTAATACTGACACTACTAACACTGACACTGACACTACTAACACTAACACTGACACTACTAACACTAACACTAACACTGACACTACTAACACTGACACTACTAACACTGACACTGACACTACTAACACTGACACTGACACTGACACTAACACTAACACTGACACTGACACTACTAACACTGACACTGACACTGACACTGACACTACTAACACTAACACTAACACTAACACTGACACTGACACTGACACTAACACTGACACTGACACTGACACTGACACTAACACTGACACTACTAACACTAACACTGACACTGACACTGACACTAACACTGACACTAACACTGACACTGACACTGACACTGACACTGACACTACTAACACTGACACTGACACTGACACTGACACTGACACTAACACTGACACTACTAACACTGACACTGACACTGACACTGACACTACTAACAGTAACACTAACACTAACACTAACACTGACACTGACACTGACACTAACACTGACACTGACACTGACACTGACACTGACACTAACACTGACACTGACACTGACACTGACACTAACACTAACACTACTAACACTGACACTGACACTAACACTAACACTACTAACACTAACACTGACACTGACACTACTAACACTGACACTACTAACACTGACACTGACACTACTAACACTAACACTGACACTACTAACACTAACACTAACACTGACACTACTAACACTGACACTACTAACACTGACACTGACACTACTAACACTGACACTGACACTGACACTAACACTAACACTAACACTGACACTGACAACACTGACACTGACACTGACACTGACACTGACACTAACACTGACACTGACACTAACACTAACACTGACACTGACACTGACACTGACACTAACACTGACACTGACACTGACACTGACACTGACACTAACACTACTAACACTGACACTGACACTAACACTGACACTAACACTAACACTAACACTAACACTACTAACACTGACACTGACACTGACACTGACACTAACACTGACACTACTAACACTGACAATGACACTGACACTACTGACACTGACACTGACACTACTAACACTGACACTGACACTGACACTACTGACACTAACACTGACACTACTAACACTGACACTGACACTGACACTACTAACACTGACACTGACACTACTAACACTGACACTGACACTGACACTGACACTGACACTACTGACACTAACACTGACACTACTAACACTGACACTGACACTGACACTGACACTGACACTAACACTAACACTGACACTGACACTGACACTACTAATACTGACACTGACACTGACACTAACACTAACACTGACACTGACACTGACACTGACACTAACACTGACACTGACACTGACACTAACACTAACACTACTAACACTGACACTGACACTAACACTGACACTAACACTGACACTAACACTGACACTGACACTAACACTGACACTGACACTGACACTAACACTACTAACACTGACACTGACACTGACACTAACACTGACACTAACACTAACACTAACACTGACACTAACACTGACACTGACACTGACACTAACACTGACACTACTAACACTGACACTGACACTAACACTACTAACACTAACACTAACACTGACACTAACACTGACACTGACACTAACACTGCCACTGACACTAACACTGACACTGACACTGACACTAACACTGACACTGACACTAACACTGACACTGACACTGACACTAACACTGACACTGACACTAACACTACTAACACTAACACTGACACTGACACTAACACTGACACTGACACTAACACTAACACTGACACTGACACTAACACTGACACTACTAACACTGACACTGACACTAACACTGACACTGACACTAACACTGACACTAACACTAACACTGACACTGACACTGACACTAACACTGACACTGACACTGACACTAACACTGACACTGACACTAACACTAACACTACTAACACTGACACTGACACTAACACTAACACTGACACTAACACTGACACTACTAACACTGACACTGACACTGACACTGACACTGACACTAACACTAACACTGACACTGACACTAACACTGACACTGACACTGACACTGACACTAACACTGACACTGACACTGACACTGACACTGACACTAACACTAACACTACTAACACTGACACTGACACTAACACTAACACTACTAACACTAACACTAACACTGACACTGACACTACTAACACTGACACTACTAACACTGACACTGACACTACTAACACTAACACTGACACTACTAACACTAACACTAACACTGACACTACTAACACTGACACTACTAACACTGACACTGACACTACTAACACTGACACTGACACTGACACTAACACTAACACTAACACTGACACTGACACTACTAACACTGACACTGACACTGACACTGACACTAACACTAACACTGACACTGACACTAACACTAACACTGACACTGACACTGACACTAACACTGACACTGACACTGACACTGACACTAACACTACTAACACTGACACTGACACTGACACTGACACTGACACTGACACTGACACTACTAACACTGACACTGACACTAACACTGACACTAACACTAACACTAACACTACTAACACTGACACTGACACTGACACTGACACTAACACTGACACTACTAACACTGACAATGACACTGACACTACTGACACTGACACTGACACTACTAACACTGACACTGACACTGACACTACTGACACTAACACTGACACTACTAACACTGACACTGACACTGACACTACTAACACTGACACTGACACTACTAACACTGACACTGACACTGACACTGACACTGACACTACTGACACTAACACTGACACTACTAACACTGACACTGACACTGACACTGACACTAACACTAACACTGACACTGACACTGACACTACTAATACTGACACTGACACTGACACTAACACTAACACTGACACTGACACTGACACTAACACTGACACTGACACTGACACTAACACTAACACTACTAACACTGACACTGACACTAACACTGACACTAACACTGACACTAACACTGACACTGACACTGACACTAACACTGACACTGACACTGACACTAACACTACTAACACTGACACTGACACTGACACTAACACTAACACTAACACTAACACTGACACTAACACTGACACTGACACTGACACTAACACTGACACTACTAACACTGACACTGACACTAACACTACTAACACTAACACTAACACTGACACTAACACTGACACTGACACTAACACTGCCACTGACACTAACACTGACACTGACACTGACACTAACACTGACACTGACACTAACACTGACACTGACACTGACACTAACACTGACACTGACACTAACACTACTAACACTAACACTGACACTGACACTAACACTGACACTGACACTAACACTAACACTGACACTGACACTAACACTGACACTACTAACACTGACACTGACACTAACACTGACACTGACACTAACACTGACACTAACACTGACACTGACACTGACACTAACACTGACACTGACACTGACACTAACACTGACACTGACACTAACACTAACACTGACACTAACACTAACACTGACACTACTAACACTGACACTGACACTGACACTGACACTGACACTAACACTAACACTGACACTGACACTGACACTACTAATACTGACACTGACACTGACACTAACACTAACACTGACACTGACACTGACACTGACACTAACACTGACACTGACACTGACACTAACACTAACACTACTAACACTGACACTGACACTAACACTGACACTAACACTGACACTAACACTGACACTGACACTGACACTAACACTGACACTGACACTGACACTAACACTACTAACACTGACACTGACACTGACACTAACACTGACACTAACACTAACACTAACACTGACACTAACACTGACACTGACACTGACACTAACACTGACACTACTAACACTGACACTGACACTAACACTACTAACACTAACACTAACACTGACACTAACACTGACACTGACACTAACACTGCCACTGACACTAACACTGACACTGACACTGACACTAACACTGACACTGACACTAACACTGACACTGACACTGACACTAACACTGACACTGACACTAACACTACTAACACTAACACTGACACTGACACTAACACTGACACTGACACTAACACTAACACTGACACTGACACTAACACTGACACTACTAACACTGACACTGACACTAACACTGACACTGACACTAACACTGACACTGACACTGACACTGACACTAACACTGACACTGACACTGACACTAACACTGACACTGACACTAACACTAACACTACTAACACTGACACTGACACTAACACTAACACTGACACTAACACTGACACTACTAACACTGACACTGACACTGACACTGACACTGACACTAACACTAACACTGACACTGACACTGACACTGACACTGACACTAACACTGACACTGACACTGACACTGACACTAACACTAACACTACTAACACTGACACTGACACTAACACTAACACTACTAACACTAACACTAACACTGACACTGACACTACTAACACTGACACTACTAACACTGACACTGACACTACTAACACTAACACTGACACTACTAACACTAACACTAACACTGACACTACTAACACTGACACTACTAACACTGACACTGACACTACTAACACTGACACTGACACTGACACTAACACTAACACTAACACTGACACTGACACTACTAACACTGACACTGACACTGACACTGACACTAACACTAACACTGACACTGACACTAACACTAACACTGACACTGACACTGACACTGACACTAACACTGACACTGACACTGACACTGACACTAACACTACTAACACTGACACTGACACTGACACTGACACTGACACTGACACTGACACTACTAACACTGACACTGACACTAACACTGACACTAACACTAACACTAACACTACTAACACTGACACTGACACTGACACTGACACTAACACTGACACTACTAACACTGACAATGACACTGACACTACTGACACTGACACTGACACTACTAACACTGACACTGACACTGACACTACTGACACTAACACTGACACTACTAACACTGACACTGACTCTGACACTACTAACACTGACACTGACACTACTAACACTGACACTGACACTGACACTGACACTGACACTACTGACACTAACACTGACACTACTAACACTGACACTGACACTGACACTGACACTAACACTAACACTGACACTGACACTGACACTACTAATACTGACACTGACACTGACACTAACACTAACACTGACACTGACACTGACACTAACACTGACACTGACACTGACACTAACACTAACACTACTAACACTGACACTGACACTAACACTGACACTAACACTGACACTAACACTGACACTGACACTGACACTAACACTGACACTGACACTGACACTAACACTACTAACACTGACACTGACACTGACACTAACACTGACACTAACACTAACACTAACACTAACACTAACACTGACACTAACACTGACACTGACACTGACACTAACACTGACACTACTAACACTGACACTGACACTAACACTACTAACACTAACACTAACACTGACACTAACACTGACACTGACACTAACACTGCCACTGACACTAACACTGACACTGACACTGACACTAACACTGACACTGACACTAACACTGACACTGACACTGACACTAACACTGACACTGACACTAACACTACTAACACTAACACTGACACTGACACTAACACTGACACTGACACTAACACTAACACTGACACTGACACTAACACTGACACTACTAACACTGACACTGACACTAACACTGACACTGACACTAACACTGACACTAACACTGACACTGACACTGACACTAACACTGACACTGACACTGACACTAACACTGACACTGACACTAACACTAACACTGACACTAACACTAACACTGACACTACTAACACTGACACTGACACTGACACTAACACTGACACTAACACTAACACTGACACTACTAACACTGACACTGACACTGACACTGACACTAACACTAACACTGACACTGACACTGACACTGACACTGACACTACTAACACTAACACTGACACTGACACTAACACTAACACTAACACTGACACTGACACGAACACTGACACTGACACTGACACTGACACTGACACTAACACTGACACTGACACTGACACTGACACTGACACTAACACTGACACTGACACTAACACTGACACTGACACTGACACTGACACTGACACTGACACTAACACTAACACTACTAACACTGACACTGACACTAACACTACTAACACTGACACTGACACTACTAACACTGACACTGACACTACTAACACTAACACTAACACTAACACTGACACTGACACTGACACTGACACTGACACTGACACTAACACTGACACTGACACTAACACTAACACTACTAACACTGACACTGACACTACTAACACTAACACTAACACTAACACTAACACTAACACTGACACTGACACTGACACTAACACTGACACTAACACTGACACTACTAACACTAACACTGACACTGACACTAACACTAACACTAACACTGACACTGACACTAACACTAACACTGACACTGACACTGACACTGACACTAACACTGACACTGACACTGACACTGACACTAACACTGACACTGACACTGACACTGACACTAACACTAACACTAACACTGACACTAACACTAACACTGACACTGACACTGACACTGACACTGACACTGACACTAACACTGACACTGACACTGACACTGACACTAACACTACTAACACTGACACTGACACTAACACTAACACTACTAACACTAACACTAACACTGACACTGACACTACTAACACTGACACTACTAACACTGACACTGACACTACTAACACTAACACTAACACTAACACTGACACTACTAACACTGACACTACTAACACTGACACTGACACTACTAACACTGACACTGACACTGACACTAACACTAACACTAACACTGACACTACTAACACTGACACTGACACTGACACTGACACTACTAACACTAACACTAACACTAACACTAACACTAACACTGACACTGACACTGACACTAACACTGACACTGACACTGACACTAACACTGACACTGACACTAACACTGACACTACTAACACTAACACTGACACTGACACTGACACTAACACTGACACTAACACTGACACTGACACTGACACTACTAACACTGACACTGACACTGACACTGACACTGACACTGACACTGACACTACTAACACTGACACTGACACTGACACTGACACTACTAACAGTAACACTAACACTAACACTAACACTGACACTGACACTGACACTGACACTGACACTAACACTGACACTGACACTGACACTGACACTGACACTAACACTGACACTGACACTGACACTAACACTAACACTACTAACACTGACACTGACACTAACACTAACACTACTAACACTAACACTAACACTGACACTGACACTACTAACACTGACACTACTAACACTGACACTGACACTACTAACACTAACACTGACACTACTAACACTAACACTAACACTGACACTACTAACACTGACACTACTAACACTAACACTGACACTGACACTACTAACACTGACACTGACACTGACACTGACACTAACACTAACACTGACACTGACACTACTAACACTGACACTGACACTGACACTGACACTGACACTGACACTAACACTAACACTGACACTGACACTGACACTAACACTGACACTGACACTGACACTGACACTGACACTAACACTGACACTGACACTGACACTGACACTAACACTACTAACACTGACACTGACACTGACACTGACACTGACACTGACACTAACACTACTAACACTGACACTGACACTAACACTGACACTAACACTAACACTAACACTACTAACACTGACACTGACACTGACACTGACACTAACACTGACACTACTAACACTGACAATGACACTGACACTACTGACACTGACACTACTAACACTGACACTGACACTGACACTACTGACACTAACACTGACACTACTAACACTGACACTGACACTGACACTACTAACACTGACACTGACACTACTAACACTGACACTGACACTGACACTGACACTGACACTACTGACACTAACACTGACACTACTAACACTGACACTGACACTGACACTGACACTACTAACACTGACACTGACACTGACACTGACACTGACACTACTAACACTGACACTAACACTGACACTGACACTGACACTACTGACACTAACACTGACACTACTAACACTGACACTGACACTGACACTGACACTACTAACACTAACACTGACACTACTGACACTGACACTGACACTACTAACACTGACACTGACACTGACACTACTAACACTGACACTAACACTGACACTACTAACACTAACACTGACACTACTGACACTGACACTGACACTACTAACACTAACACTGACACTGACACTGACACTACTAACACTGACACTGACACTACTAACACTGACACTAACACTGACACTGACACTACTGACACTGACACTGACACTACTAACACTGACACTGACACTACTAACACTGACACTGACACTGACACTGACACTGACACTGACACTGACACTACTAACACTGACACTGACACTACTAACACTGACACTACTAACACTGACACTACTAACACTGACACTGACACTGACACTACTGACACTAACACTGACACTACTAACACTGACACTACTAACACTAACACTGACACTACTAACACTGACACTGACACTGACACTACTGACACTAACACTGACACTACTAACACTGACACTACTAACACTAACACAGACACTACTAACACTGACACTGACACTACTAACACTGACACTGACACTACTAACACTGACACTGACACTACTAACACTGACACTACTAACACTGACACTAACACTGACACTGACACTGACACTACTAACACTGACACTACTAACACTGACACTAACACTGACACTGACACTGACACTACTAACACTGACACTGACACTAACACTGACACTACTAACACTGACACTAACACTGACACTAACACTGACACTACTAACACTGACACTAACACTGACACTGACACTGACACTACTAACACTGACACTAACACTAACACTGACACTACTGACACTGACACTGACACTACTAACACTGACACTGACACTGACACTACTGACACTGACACTGACACTGACACTGACACTGACACTACTAACACTGACACTGACACTGACACTACTAACACTGACACTGACACCACTGACACTGACACACACGCACGCACGCACGCACGCACGCACACACACACACACACACACACACACACACACACACACACACACACACACACACACACACACACACACACACACACACACACACACACACACACACACACACACACACACACACACACACATTAACATTAACCAGTGAATTATGATGGTGTGATGAGTAACGTTGCCCGAGACCTAAGAAATGGTGTGACTTCCCAAAGATAATAACGATAGGTCTTCAGCTCATTGGACTTTGGGTCAGACAGCCAGTGTGTCACAGCTGAGGTGTGTGTGTGTTGTTCCTCTGTAGAGGACAGGAGTTATCTGTAATTTGGGGGATGGGATGTTCCTCCCAACAGATGTCCAGAAGCACCCTGTGGGGCTGGGAGCGAAGAGTACCCATGTGGCAGTGCCAAGCCCGGAGAGGGGGCAGATACTCTGCCAGCTGACTCACTAGAGTAGGTGTGTTCACGCACGCACACATCCTGAGATCCAGTCCCAGAAGACCCCCCCCCCTCCCTCCTGCGGTCCAATCCCAGAAGACAGACTCCTCCCCCCTCCCTCCTGCGGTCCAATCCCAGAAGACAGACTCCTCACCCCTCCCTCCTGCGGTCCAATCCCAGAAGACCGACCCCTCCCTCCCTCCTGAGGTCCAATCCCAGAAGACAGACTCCTCCCCCCTCCCTCCTGAGGTCCAATCCCAGAAGGACACCCACTCCCCTACCCATGTTTAAAACACACTCTCGATGTCCCTCAGTTCCTCTTCGTCTATCGACGTCTCTGCCTCTCTCTGTCTCTCTCTCTCTGCTTCTCTTTTGGGGGGAGAGAGGCAGAGGAGAGAGGGAGAGAGGAAAGAAGGCAGAGGAGAGAGAGGGGAGAGAGGGGAGAGAGGGGAGAGAGGGGAGAAGGCAGAGGGGAGAGAGGAAAGAAGGCAGAGGAGAGAGAGGGGAGAGAGGGGGAGAGGGGAGAGAGGGGAGAGAGGGGAGAAGGCAGAGGGGAGAGAGGAAAGAAGGCAGAGGAGAGAGAGGGGAGAGAGGGGAGAGAGAGGGGAGAAGGCAGAGGGGAGAGAGGAAAGAAGGCAGAGGAGAGAGAGGGGAGAGAGGAAAGAAGGCAGAGGAGAGAGGGGAGAGGAGAGAGAGGGGAGAGAGGGGAGAGAGGAGAGAAGGCAGAGGAGAGAGGGGAGAGAGGAAAGAAGGCAGAGGAGAGAGGGGAGAGAGGAGAGAAGGCAGAGGAGAGAGGGGAGAGAGGAAAGAAGGCAGGGGAGAGAGGGGAGAGAGGAAAGAAGGCAGAGGGGAAAGAGGAGAGAGAGGGGAGAGAGGAAAGAAGGCAGAGGAGAGAGCGGGGAGAGAGGGGAGAGAGGGAGAGAGGGGAGAGAGGGGAGAGAGGAAGAAGGCAGAGGAGAGAGAGGGGAGAGAGGGGAGAGAGGGGAGAGAGGGGAGAGGGGAAAGAAGGCAGAGGAGAGGGGAAAGAAGGCAGAGGAGAGAGGAAAGAAGGCAGAGGAGAGAGAGGAGAGAGGGGAGAGAGGAAAGAAGGCAGAGGAGAGAGAGGGGAGAGAGGGGAGAGAGGGGAGAGAGGGGAGAAGGCAGAGGAGAGAGAGGAGAGAGGGAGAGAGGAAAGAAGGCAGAGGGGAGAGAGGAGAGAGAGGGGAGAGAGGAAAGAAGGCAGAGGAGAGAGAGGGGAGAGAGGGGAGAGAGGAAAGAAGGCAGAGGAGAGAGAGGGGAGAGAGGGGAGAGAGGGGAGAGAGGGGAGAGAGGGGAGAGGGGAAAGAAGGCAGAGGAGAGGGGAAAGAGGGCAGAGGAGAGAGGAAAGAAGGCAGAGGAGAGAGAGGAGAGAGGGGAGAGAGGAAAGAAGGCAGAGGAGAGAGAGGGGAGAGAGGGGAGAGAGGGGAGAGAGGGGAGAAGGCAGAGGAGAGAGAGGAGAGAGGGGAGAGAGGAAAGAAGGCAGAGGAGAGAGAGGGGAGAGAGGGGAGAGAGGGAGAGAGGGGAGAGAGGGGAGAGAGGGGAGAGAGGAAAGAAGGCAGAGGGGAGAGAGGGGAGAGAGGGGAGAGAGAGGAGAGGGGAAAGAAGGCAGAGGGGAGAGAGGAGAGAGAGGGGAGAGAGAGGAGAGGGGAAAGAAGGCAGAGGAGAGAGAGGGGAGAGAGGAAAGAAGGCAGAGGAGAGAGGGGAGAGAGGGAGAGAGGGGAGAGAGGGGAGAGAGGAAAGAAGGGAGAGGGGAGAGAGGGGAGAGAGGAAAGAAGGCAGGGGAGAGAGGGGAGAGAGGAAAGAAGGCATAGGAGAGAGGGGAGGGGAGAGGGGAGAGAGGAAAGAAGGCAGAGGAGAGAGGGGAGGGGAGAGGAGAGAGAGGGGAGAGAGGGGAGAGAGGAAAGGAGGCAGAGGAGAGAGGGGAGAGAGGAAAGAAGGCAGAGGAGAGAGGGGAGGGAGAGGGGAGAGAGGAAAGAAGGCAGAGGAGAGAGGGAGGGGAGAGAGGAGAGAGGGGGAGAGGGAGAGAGGAAAGAAGGCAGAGGAGAGAGAGGGGAGAGAGGGGAGAGAGGAAAGAAGGCATAGGAGAGAGGGGAGGGGAGAGGGGAGAGAGGAAAGAAGGCAGAGGAGAGAGGGGAGGGAGAGGAGAGAGAGGGGAGAGAGGGGAGAGAGGAAAGGAGGCAGAGAGGAGAGGGGAGAGAGGAAAGAAGGCAGAGGAGAGAGGGGAGAGAGGGGAGAGGAGAGAGAGGAGAGAGAGGGGAGAGAGGGAAGAGAGGGGAGAGAGGTGAGAGAGGGAAGAGAGGAAAGAGAGGAAAGGAGGCAGAGGAGAGAGGGGAGAGAGGGGAGAGGAGAGAGAGGGGAGAGAGGAAAGGAGGCAGGGGAGAGAGGGGAGAGGAGAGAGAGGGGAGAGAGGGGAGAGGAGAGAGAGGGGAGAGAGGAAAGAGAGGAAAGGAGGCAGGGGAGAGAGGGGAGAGGAGAGAGAGGGGAGAGAGGGGAGAGAGGGGAGAGGAGAGAGAGGGGGAGAGAGGAAAGAGAGGAAAGGAGGCAGGGAGAGAGGGAGAGGGAGAGAGAGGGGAGAGAGGAAAGGAGGCAGGGGAGAGAGGGAGAGAGGAAAGGAGGCAGGGGAGAGAGGGAGAGAGGAAAGAAGGCAGGGGAGAGAGGGGAGAGAGGGGAGAGAGGAAAGGTGGCAGGGGAGAGAGGGGAGAGAGGGGAGAGAGGAAAGGAGGCAGGGGAGAGAGGGGAGAGAGGAAAGGAGGCAGGGGAGAGAGGGGAGAGAGGAAAGAAGGCAGGGGAGAGAGGGGAGAGAGGAAAGGAGGCAGGGGAGAGAGGGGAGAGAGGAAAGGAGGCAGGGGAGAGAGGGGAGAGAGGAAAGAAGGCAGAGGAGAGAGGGGAGAGAGGAAAGAAGGCAGAGGAGAGAGGGGAGAGAGGAAAGAAGGCAGAGGAGAGAGAGGGGAGAGAGGAAAGAAGGCAGAGGGGAGAGAGGGGAGAGAGGAAAGAAGGCAGAGGAGAGAGGGGAGAGGAGAGAGAGGGGAGAGGAGAGAGAGGGGAGAGAGGAAAGAAGGCAGAGGAGAGAGAGGGGAGAGAGGGGAGAGAGGAAAGAAGGCAGAGGGGAGAGAGGGGAGAGAGGAAAGAAGGCAGAGGAGAGAGGGGAGAGAGGGGAGAGAGGGGAGAGAGGGGAGAGAGGAAAGAAGGCAGAGGGGAGAGAGGGGAGAGAGGAAAGAAGGCAGAGGAGAGAGGGGAGAGAGGGGAGAGAGGGAGAGAGGGGAGAGAGGGGAGAGAGGGGAGAGAGGGGAGAGAGGAAAGAAGGCAGAGGAGAGAGGGGGAGAGAGGGGAGAGAGGGGAGAGAGGAAAGAAGGCAGAGGAGAGAGAGGGGGAGAGGGGAGAGGGGAGAGGGGAGAGAGGGGGAGAGGAAAGAAGGCAGAGGGGAGAGAGGGGGAGAGAGGAAAGAAGGCAGAGGGAGAGAGGAGGGGGAGAGGGGAGAGGGGAGAGAGGGGAGAGAGGAAGAGAGGAAAGAAGGCAGAGGAGAGAGAGGGGGAGAGGAAAGAAGGCAGAGGGGAGAGAGAGGGGAGAGAGGAAAGAAGGCAGAGGAGAGAGAGGGGAGAGAGGAAAGAAGGCAGGGGAGAGAGGAAAGAGAGAAAAGAAGGCAGAGGAGAGAGAGGGGGAGAGGGGAGAGGGGAGAGAGGGGAGAGAGGAAAGAAGGCAGGGAGAGAGGAAAGAGAGGAAAGAAGGCAGGGGAGAGAGGGGAGAGAGGAAAGGAGGCAGAGGAGAGAGAGGGGGAGAGGAAAGGAGGCAGAGGAGAGAGAGGGGAGAGAGGGGAGAGAGGAAAGAAGGCAGAGGAGAGAGGGGAGAGAGGAAAGAAGGCAGAGGAGAGAGAGGAGAGAGGAAAGAAGGCAGAGGAGAGAGGGGAGGGGAGAGAGAGGGGAGAGAGGGAGAGAGGGGAGAGAGGGGAGAGGAAAGAAGGCAGAGGAGAGAGGGGAGAGAGGAAAGAAGGCAGAGGAGAGAGGGGAGAGAGGAAAGAAGGCAGAGGAGAGAGAGGGGAGAGAGGAAAGAAGGCAGAGGAGAGAGGGGAGAGAGGAAAGAAGGCAGAGGAGAGAGAGGGGAGAGAGGAAAGAAGGCAGAGGAGAGAGGGGAGAGAGAGGAAAGAAGGCAGAGGAGAGAGGGGAGAGAGGGGAGAGAGGAAAGAAGGCAGAGGAGAGAGGGGAGAGAGGAAAGAAGGCAGAGGAGAGAGGGGAGAGAGGAAAGAAGGCAGAGGGGAGAGAGGAAAGAAGGCAGAGGGGAGAGAGGAAAGAAGGCAGAGGGGAGAGGGGAGAGAGGAAAGAAGGCAGAGGGGAGAGAGGAAAGAAGGCAGAGGGGAGAGAGGAAAGAAGGCAGAGGGGAGAGGGGAGAGAGGAAAGAAGGCAGAGGAGAGAGGGGAGAGAGGAAAGAAGGCAGAGGAGAGAGGGGAGAGAGGAAAGAAGGCAGAGGAGAGAGGGAGAGAGGAAAGAAGGCAGAGGAGAGAGGGGAGAGAGGAAAGAAGGCAGAGGAGAGAGGGGAGAGAGGAAAGAAGGCAGAGGAGAGAGAGGGGAGAGAGGAAAGAAGGCAGAGGAGAGAGGGGAGAGAGGAAAGAAGGCAGAGGAGAGAGGGGAGGGGAGAGAGAGGAGAGAGAGGGGAGAGAGGGGAGAGAGGGGAGAGAGGAAAGAAGGCAGAGGAGAGAGAGGAAAGAAGGCAGAGGAGAGAGGGGAGAGAGGAAAGAAGGCAGAGGAGAGAGGGGAGAGAGGAAAGAAGGCAGAGGAGAGAGGGGAGAGAGGAAAGAAGGCAGAGGAGAGAGGGGAGAGAGGAAAGAAGGCAGAGGAGAGAGGGGAGAGAGGGGAGAGAGGGGAGAGAGGGGAGAGAGGGGAGAGAGGGGAGAGAGGAAAGAAGGCAGAGGAGAGAGGGAGAGAGGAAAGAAGGCAGAGGGAGAGAGAGGGGAGAGAGAGAGGGGAGAGAGGGGGGAGAGGAAAGAAGGCAGAGGAGAGAGAGGGGAGAGGAGAGAGGGGAGAGAGGGGGAGAGGAAAGCAGGCAGAGGAGAGAGAGGAGAGAGGAAAGAAGGCAGAGAGGAGAGGGGAGAGGAGAGAGAGGGGGAGAGGGGAGAGAGGGGAGAGAGGGGAGAGAGGGGAGAGAGGAAAGAAGGCAGAGGAGAGAGGGGAGAGAGGAAAGAAGGCAGAGGAGAGAGAGGGGAGAGGAGAGAGAGGGGAGAGAGGGAGAGAGGGGAGAGAGGAGAGAGGGGAGAGAGGAAAGAAGGCAGAGGAGAGAGAGGGAGAGGAGAGAGAGGAGAGAGAGGCAGAGGAGAGAGAGGGGAGAGAGGAAAGAAGGCAGAGGAGAGAGAGGGGAGAGGAGAGAGAGGAAAGAAGGCAGAGGAGAGAGGGGAGAGAGGAAAGAAGGCAGAGGAGAGAGGGGAGAGAGGAAAGAAGGCAGAGGAGAGAGGGGAGAGAGGAAAGAAGGCAGAGGAGAGAGGGGAGAGAGGAAAGAAGGCAGAGGAGAGAGAGGGAGAGAGGGGGAGAGAGGGGAGAGAGGGGAGAGAGGGGAGAGAGGGGAGAGAGGAAAGAAGGCAGAGAGAGAGGGGAGAGAGGAAAGAAGGCAGAGGAGAGAGGGAGAGGAGAGAGAGAGGGGAGAGAGGGAGAGGGGAAAGAAGGCAGAGGAGAGAGAGGGGAGAGGAGAGAGAGGGGAGAGAGGGGAGAGAGGAAAGAAGGCAGAGGAGAGAGAGGAGAGAGGAAAGAAGGCAGAGGAGAGAGAGGGGAGAGGAGAGAGAGGGGAGAGAGGGGAGAGAGGGGAGAGAGGAGAGAGGGGAGAGAGGAAAGAAGGCAGAGGAGAGAGAGGGGAGAGAGGAAAGAAGGCAGAGGAGAGAGAGGGGAGAGGAGAGAGAGGGGAGAGAGGGGAGAGAGGGGAGAGAGGAGAGAGGGGAGAGAGGAAAGAAGGCAGAGGAGAGAGAGGGGAGAGGAGAGAGAGGAGAGAGAGGGGAGAGGAGAGAGAGGGGAGAGAGGAAAGAAGGCAGAGGAGAGAGAGGGGAGAGGAGAGAGAGGAAAGAAGGCAGAGGAGAGAGAGGGGAGAAGGCAGAGGGGAGAGAGGGGAGAAGGCAGAGGAGAGAGAGGGGAGAAGGCAGAGGGGAGAGAGGGTGAACAGACACATAGTGTAACAATCCCTTTCCTGTCAATGACTGGACCAAAGCACAGTGTTCATGATATTTTATTAAATCAGAAAACTTCAACAAACAAAAAATAACAAAGAGGACAAACAAACAGTTCTGGAAACGAAACTATACAGAAAACAACTACCCAGAAACCCCTGTGGGGGAAAAGCTACCTAAGTATGACCAAAATGGCGGCAGGGATTTCAAATTAGAGTAGAGCCGATCCCAGACCTGGGTGTTTTGCTTCAGAGTCTCTGACCTATGCCTGTCAAACTTCCATAGACTTTGTCCTCCATTTTGGAAAAGTTTGACCACCATTTTGTTTTCTTGGTTCTCAATCAGAAACAACGACAGCCAGCTGCCTCTGATTGAGAACCACACCCGGCCATAACATAGAAATACAGATCATAGAAAAGGGGACATAGAATGCCCACCCTAATCACACCCTGACCAAACCAAAATAGAGACATATAAAGCTCTCTACGGTCAAGGCGTGACACATACAGTACACAAATAAAGACTACTGACTCTTTAAAAATGTTTTTAATTCCTAAGTATTATACTGTATATAATATTATTTCTGTCTTTATATATATATCTATATATCTATGTCATAGTATTTCTAAGTATTGTACTGTATATAATATTATTTCTGTCTTTATATATATATATATATATATATGTCATAGTATTTCTAAGTATTGTACTGTATATAATATTATTTCTGTCTTTATATATATATCTATATATCTATGTCATAGTATTTCTAAGTATTGTACTGTATATAATATTATTTCTGTCTTTATATATATATATATATATATATATATATGTCATAGTATTTCTAAGTATTGTACTGTATATAATATTATTTCTGTCTTTATATATATATATATATATATATATATATATATATATATATATATATATATATATATATATGTCATAGTATTTCTAAGTATTGTACTGTATATAATATTATTTCTGTCTTTATATATATGTATATATATATCTATGTCATAGTATTTCTAAGTATTGTACTGTATATAATATTATTTATGTCTTTATATATATATATATATATATATATATATATACTGTATATAATATTATTTATGTCTTTATATATATATATATATGTCATAGTATTTCTAAGTATTGTACTGTATATAATATTATTTCTGTCTTTATATATATATGTCATAGTATTTCTATCTTGGACTAAGTAAATTACATAGCATAGCCTAGCATTACATAGCGTGGCTTGAGGTTGAGTGGCGTAGTCTAGCATTACATCATTTAGCGCTATAAGTATGTATGCTAACAATGCTAATTTAGTGCTATTGGTATGTAAGCTAACAAATGCTAATTTAACGCGATATGTACCTTCACTAAACGATGCTAATTCAAGGTGAATGGAGTTACGTACATGTTAAGCTAAAATCATTAGCATTTCGCGTTTCACTCGCTGCTCGTCATCTGGACCGGCGCTCAACCTTTGACCTCTCCCCACTTGGTCACGTTGCAATGGTATAGAGTATAGAGCACAGCATGATAACTGAGACAGTTTAGAGACTTTAAAACACCTTTATTGTTCACGTATTTATCATGATAGAAGTGGACTATTTGTATCGTCAACTTAGTGTTGTTTTCATGGTTTATTACGCTATAAAACACTTGTCAACGTTTAGAGAGAAGGGGGATAGACACATAATGCAGGAGGTTCTCTCTCTCTCTCTCTCTTCCTCTCTCTCTCGGTGTCTCTCTCTCTCTCTCTCTTCTCTCTCTCTCTCTCTCTCTCTCTCTCTCTCTCTCTCTCTCTCTCTCTCTCTCTCTCTCTCTCTCTCTGTCTCTCTCTCTCTCTCTCTCTCTCTCTCTCTCTCTCTCTCTCTCTCTCTCTCTCTCTCTCTCTCTCTCTCTCTCTCTCTCTCTCTCTCTCTCTCTCTCTCTCTCTCTCTCTCTCTCTCTCTTCCTCTGTCCCTCTATGTCTCTCTCTCTCTGTCTCTCTCTCTCTCTGTCCCTCTATGTCTCTCTCTCTCTATGTCTCTCTCTCTCTCTCTCTCTCTCTCTCTCTCTGTCTCTCTCTCTCTCTCTCGCCCTCTCTCTCTCTCTTCCTCTGTCACTCTCCCTGTCTCTATGTCTCTCTCTCTCTCTCTCTCTCTATCTCTCTCTCTAGTCTCTCTCTCTCTCTCTTCCTCTGTCCCTCTATGTCTCTCTCTCTCTCCCTCTGTCCCTCTCCCTCTGTCTCTCTCCCTGTCTCTCGCTCCTCTCTCTCGTCTCTCTTCTCTCTTTCCTCACTCTCTCCCCCTCCTGTCTCCTTCCATGTCTCTCCTTCTCTCTCCACCTCCTTTCTCTCTCTCCTTTCTCTCTCCCCCTCCTCTCTCCATCTCTCTCTCCTCCTCCTGTCTCTCCTTCTCTCTCCACCTCCTCTCTCCTTCTCTCCTTTCTCTCTCCCCTCCTCTCTCTCTCCCTCTCTACCCCCATCTCTCATTATCTCTCCCCCTCCTCACTCTCTCCTCTCTCTCTTCTCTCTCTCCCCCTTATCTCCTCTTCTCTCCCCCTCCTCTCTCTCTCCTTTTCTCTCCCCCTCATCTCTCCTTATCTCTCCCCATCCTCTCTCTCTCCTTATCTCTCCCCCTCCTCTCTCTCTCCTTATCTCTCCCCCTCATCTCTCCTTGAGTTAGTTTGTGTTTTGCTGCATGTATGATGTCAGGTAGAGTATGTAACATGTAACATGTCAGGTACAGTATGTAACATGTCAGCTACAGTATGTAACATGTCAGGTACAGTATGTAACATGTCAGCTACAGTATGTAACATGTCAGGTACAGTATGTAACATGTATGACGGTTGACACACAGCTTTCCACATGTATGACGGATGAGGAGTCACTAGATGAACTGAAGTGGGCTGTGGTGATTGTCTGGGCATGAGAATAGAACGACTGGCAGTGTAGAGAGAAAGAGAAGGGGGGAGAGAGAGAAAGAGAGAGGAGGGGGGAGAGATAGGAGGGGGGAGAGAGGGGGATGGATAGAGAGAGAGTGGGGGAGAGAGAGAAGGAGAGAGGAAGGGGAGAGAAGGAGAGAGGAAGGGGAGAGAGAAGGAGAGAGGAAGGGGAGAGAGAAGGAGAGAGGAAGGGGAGAGAGAAGGAGAGAGGAAGGGGAGAGAGAAGGAGAGAGGAAGGGGAGAGAGAAGGAGAGAGGAAGGGGAGAGAGAAGGAGAGAGGAAGGGGAGAGAGAAGGAGAGAGGAAGGGGAGAGAGGAAGGGGAGAGAGAAGGAGAGAGAGAAGGAGAGAGGAAGGGGAGAGAGGAAGGGGAGAGAGAAGGAGAGACAGCTGAGAAGATGGAGCATAATTTCTGTGAATAACTCAAGGGCCCCATTCCAATACTCAACAAATACATCCGTCCTTCCCACTGGGCCCATTCCAATACTCAACAAATACATCCGTCCTTCCCAAGGGCCCCATTCCAATACTCTACAAATACATCCTTCCTTCCCAAGGGCCCCATTCCAATACTCTACAAATACATCCTTCCTTCCCAAGGGCCCCATTCCAATACTCTACAAATAACATCCTTCCTTCCCACGGGCCCCATTCCAATACTCAACAAATACATCCTTCCTTCTATTCATGCACATCTCTCCAGGTTTCCCACGTTGAGCCAACATTATAACATTATATTATAACATTATAACACATTGTCTTTAAAACACGTCAAAACGTAAGTTCTACTCTACAAGTGACAGTGAGGAGGGGTGAGGAGGGGTGAGGGAGGTTGAGGGGGGTGAGGGAGGAGGGGTGAGGGAGGAGGGGTGAGGGGGGTGAGGAGGGGTGAGGAGGGGTGAGGAGGGGTGAGGGAGCAGGGAACGTAAGTTCTATTCTACAAGTGACAGTGAAGGGCAATAAGGACCTTGTTTAGAGAAAGCTCTTGGAATGGGGGAGGAGGGGTGAGGGAGCAGGGACAGAGGGTGAGGAGGGGTGAGGGAGCAGGGAACGTAAGTTCTATTCTACAAGTGACAGTGAAGGGCAATAAGGACCTTGTTTAGAGAAAGCTCTTGGAATGGGGGAGGAGGGGTGAGGGAGCAGGGACAGAGGGTGAGGAGGGGTGAGGTAGGAGGGACAGAGGGTGAGGAGGGGTGTGGAGGGGTGAGGGAGCAGGGACAGAGGGTGAGGAGGGGTGAAGGAGGAGGGGTGAGGGAGAACGGACAGAGGGTGAGGACGGGTGAGGAGGGGTGAGGGAGAAGGGACAGAGGGTGATGAATGGTGAGGTAGGAGAGACAGAGGATGAGGAGGGGTGAGGTAGGAGGGACAAAGGGTGAGGAGGGGTGAGGTAGGAGGGACAGAGGGTGAGGAGGGGTGAGGTAGGAGAGACAGAGGGTGAGGAGGGGTGAGGTAGGAGAGACAGAGGATGAGGAGGGGTGAGGAGGGGTGAGGGACCAGGGAGGAGGGACAGAGGGTGAGGAGGGGTGAGGTAGGAGAGACAGAGAGTGAGGAGGGGTGAGGTAGGAGAGACAGAGGGTGAGGAGGGGTGAGGTAGGAGGGACAGAGGGTGAGGAGGTGTGAGGGACCTGGGACAGAGATATAGGAAAGGGGGAGGGAGGAGAGACAGAGGGTGAGGAGGGGTGAGGGAGAAGGGACAGAGGGTGATGAGGGGTGAGGAGGGGTGAGGGAGCAGGGACAGAGATAGAGCAATGGGGAGGAGGGGGAGGGAGAAGGGAGAGGGACAGAGGATGAGGAGGGGTGAGGGAGAAGGGACAGAGGGTGATGAGGGGTGAGGAGGGGTGAGGGAGCAGGGACAGAGATAGAGCAACGGGGGGAGGAGGGGGAGGGAGAAGGGAGGAGGGACAGAGGGTGAGGAGGGGTGAGGTAGGAGGGACAGAGGATGAGGAGGGGTGAGGTAGGAGGGACAGAGGATGAGGAGGGGGGTGAGGGCAGGTAGACGTACAGACAACATATGTTTTTTTTTAAAGAGTTTCAGGTAAAAAAGATGAGAAGGACAGGAAGTGACAGACTGGTGAGAAGAAACACAGGAAGTGACAGACTGGTGAGAAGAAGGACAGGAAGTGACAGACTGGTGAGAAGGACAGGAAGTGACAGACATGTTATTTTTTTAAAGAGTTTCAGGTGAAAAAGAGGAAAAGGACAGGAAGTGACAGACTGGTATGAGAGAGTAAAGAAGGAGGACAGGAAGTGACAGACTGGTATGAGAGAGTAAAGAAGAAGGACAGGAAGTGACAGACTGGTATGAGAGAGTAAAGAGAAGAAGGACAGGAAGTGACAGACTGGCATGAGAGAGTAAAGAGAAGAAGGACAGGAAGTGACAGACTGGTATGAGGAAGTAAAAGAGAAGAAGGAAGCACCAATTATATAACATTTACCATCTAAGAGTTAAATATACTCCAGGTTAAAGTTAACCTCCTAACCACAAAATCTAAGATCAGCTGTCATTGTGGTTTAAAATATCCCTGTAACTTTCCCAGAAATCCTAGAAAATCCTAGATTCCTCCCACTGGGGATTCTGGAAAACCTGGGAATTTTGGGGGGGGAAGTTGGCAGAATTGTGCAACCCCCTAAGGTCTTCTGACTGTCCTCTCTTACCTTTACCAATAGAGGTCAGAAGGCAAAACTGATGCTAGATCAGGAGTTAAGGCAGGGTTGGGTCAACCTGTTCATTTAAATATAACCGGTAGGGTTGGAAAATTCTGGTTAACCCCCCCCCCTCACCGCACATTCTCAATTTTTCCAGAAATCCTGGTTGGAAGATTCCTGGAATCAAGAGGGAATCCGGAGCCCAACCAACCAATCAGGAATTCTGGGAAAAACCTGGGGATTTTACAAAACCCCTAAGAACTGATATAGATATAAACAGAGAAGTAGTGGAAGCCTCTCAGTGCTCCCTGCTACTGAGGCCAGGGGTTAAAGTTCACAGTTCAAAGTTCAAAAGCTCAAACGGGTCCCCTCCTCTTGTCGACCCTCCCCTCACCCTGGAGTAGATAGTGGCTGGTCCTAACCACTGATCTGTCTTCATACCCTAGTGACCCTACATCACCTACCCACAGTCCTCTAGTACAGGGGATGCAACTCACAGTCCTCTAGTACTGGGGTGGGCAGCAACTCACAGTCCTCTAGTACAGGAGGTGGGCAGCAACTCACAGTCCTCTAGTACAGGGGATGCAACTCACAGTCCTCTAGTACTGGGGTGGGCAGCAACTCACAGTCCTCTAGTACAGGGGGAGGGCAGCAACTCACAGTCCTCTAGTGCAGGGGGTGGGCAGCAACTCACAGTCCTCTAGTGCAGGGGGTGGGCAGCAACTTACAGTCCTCTAGTGCAGGGGGTGGGCAACAACTCACAGTCCTCTAGTACAGGGGGTGGGCAGCAACTCACAGTCCTCTAGTGCAGGGGGTGGGCAGCAACTCACAGTCCTCTACTACAGGGGGTGGGCAGCAACTTACAGTCCTCTAGTGCAGGGGTGGGCAACAACTCACAGTCCTCTAGTACAGAGGGTGGGCAGCAACTCACAGTCCTCTAGTTCAGGGGTGGGCAGCAACTCACAGTCCTCTAGTGCAGGGGGTGGGCAGCAACTCACAGTCCTCTAGTGCAGGGGGTGGGCAGCAACTCACAGTCCTCTACTACAGGGGTGGGCAGCAACTTACAGTCTCTACTGCAGGGGGTGGGCAACAACTCACAGTCCTCTAGTACAGGGGGTGGGCAGCAACTCACAGTCCTCTAGCAAGCAACTCACAGTCCTCTAGTGCAGGGGGTGGGCAGCAACTCACAGTCCCTCTAGTACAGGGGGGTGGGCAGCAACTCACAGTCCTCTAGTGCAGGGGGTGGGCAACAACTCACAGTCCTCTAGTACAGGGGTGGGCAGCAACTCACAGTCCTCTAGTTCAGGGGGTGGGCAGCAACTCACAGTCCTCTAGTGCAGGGGGTGGGCAGCAACTCACAGTCCTCTAGTACAGGGGGTGGGCAGCAACTCACAGTCCTCTAGTACAGGGGGTGGGCAGCAACTCACAGTCCTCTAGTACAGGGGGTGGGCAGCAACTCACAGTCCTCTAGTACAGGGGGCAGCAACTCACAGTCCTCTAGTACAGGGGGTGAGCAGCAACTCACAGTCCTCTAGTGCAGGGGTGGGCAGCAACTCACAGTCCTCTAGTACAGGGGGTGGGCAGCAACTCACAGTCCTCTAGTACAGGGGTGGGCAACAACTCACAGTCCTCTAGTACAGGGGTGGGCAGCAACTCACAGTCCTCTAGTACAGGGGCAGCAACTCACACTAGTACAACTCACAGTCCTCTAGTACAGGGGTGGGCAGCAACTCACAGTCATCTAGTACAGGGGTGGGCAGCAACTCACAGTCCTCTAGTGCAGGGGTGGGCAGCAACTCACAGTCCTCTAGTACAGGGGATGCAACTCACAGTCCTCTAATACAGGGGGTGGGCAACAACTCACAGTCCTCTAGTACAGGGGCAGCAACGCACAGTCCTCTAGTACAGGGGTGGGCAGCAACAACTCACAGTCCTCTAGTACAGGGGTGGGCAGCAACTCACAGTCCTCTAGTACAGGGGTGGGCAGCAAAAGTCCTCTAACTCACAGTCCTCTAGTGCAGGGGTGGGCAACAACTCACAGTCCTCTAGTGCAGGGGTGGGCAGCAACTCACAGTCCTCTAGTACAGGGGTGGGCAGCAACTCACAGTCCTCTAGTGCAGGGGGCAGCAACTCACAGTCCTCTAGTGCAGGGGGCAGCAACTCACAGTCCTCTAGTACAGGGGGTGGGCAGAAACTCACAGTCCTCTAGTACAGGGGGTGGGCAGAAACTCACAGTCCTCTAGTACAGGGGGCAACAACTCACAGTCCTCTAGTACAGGGGGTGTGCAGCAACTCATAGTCCTCTAGTACAGGGGGTGGGCAACAACTCACAGTCCTCTAGTACAGGAGGTGGGCAACAACTCACAGTCCTCTAGTACAGGGGGTGGGCAACAACTCACAGTCCTCTAGTACAGGGGGCAGCAACTCACAGTCCTCTAGTACAGGGGTGGGCAGCAACTCACAGTCCTCTAGTACAGGGGATGCAACTCACAGTCCTCTAGTACAGGGGATGCAACTCACAGTCCTCTAGTACTGGGGTGGGCAGCAACTCACAGTCCTCTAGTACAGGGGGCAGCAACTCACAGTCCTCTAGTACAGGGGTAGGCAGCAACTC
>NW_025747894.1:0-5000 GCF_021184085.1 Oncorhynchus gorbuscha | reverse complement strand
TTACTGTTGAACCCATCAGTTACTGTTGAACCCATCAGTTACTGTTGAACCCATCAGTTACTGTTGAACCCATCAGTTACTGTTGAACCCATCAGTTACTGTTGAACCCATCAGTTACTGTTAAACCCATCAGTTACTACTGAACCCATCAGTTACTGTTGAACCCATCAGTTACTGTTGAACCCATCAGTTACTGTTGAACCCATCAGTTACTGTTGAACACAACAACACTAGTCTTCACACATCCCTCTGAACAGACTGCTGTTGGGGGGAGGGTTCAATATCATCAGGTTGAACAAAAACACAAACAAATCTAAGTAATGTATGTATGTACATATAAATATATGGATGAGCGATGACCGAGCAGCATAGGCTAAGATGCTATAAAATACATGATATACAGATGAAATGAGTAATGCATAGACTAAGATACAGTAGAATAGTATAGAATACAGTATATACATATGAGACGAGTAATACATAGACTAAGATACAGTAGAATAGTATAGAATACAGTATATACATATGAGATGAGTAATGTAGGGTATGTAAACATTATATAAAGTGACTAGTGATCCATTTGTTAAAAGTGGCCAATGATTTTGAGTCAGTGTGTTGGCAGCGGCCTCTCTGTGTTAGTGATGGCTGTTTAACAGTCTGATGGCCTTGAGATAGAAGCTGTTTTTCAGTCTCTCGGGTCCCTGCTTTGATGCACCTGTACTGACCTCGCCGTCTGGATGATAGCGGGGTGAACAGGCAGTGGCTCAGATGGTTGTTGTCCTTGATGATCTTTTTGGCCTTCCTGTGACATCGGGTGGTGTAGGTGTCCTGGAGGGCAGGTAGTTTGTCCCCGGTGATGCGTTGTGCAGACCTCACTACCCTCTGGAGAGCCTTGCGGTTGTGGGCAGAGCAGTTGCCATACCAGGCGGTGACACTGCCTGACAGGATGCTCTCATTGTGCATCTGTAAAAGTTTGTGAGGGTTTTAGGTGACAAGCCAAATTTTGTCAGCCTCTTGAGGTTGAAGAGGTGCTGTTGCGCCTCTGTTGCGCCATCACGCTGTCTGTGTGGGTGGACCATTTCAGCTTGTCTGTGATGTGTACGCCGAGGAACTTAAAACTTTCCACCTTCTCCACTGCGGTCCTGTTGATGTGGATGGCGGGAGCTCCCTCTGCTGTTTCCTGAAGTCCACGACCATCTCTTTTTTTTTGTTGACGTTGAGTGAGAGGTTGTTTTCCTGACACCACACTCCGAGGGCCCTCACCTCCTCCCTGTAGGCCGTCTCGTCGTTGTTGGTAATCAAGCCTACTACTGTAGTGTTGTCTGCAAACTTGATGATTGAGTTGGAGGAGTGCATGGCCACGCAGTCGTGGGTGAACAGGGAGTACAGGAGAGGGCTGAGAACACACCCTTGTGGGGCCCCAGTGTTGAGGATCAGCGGGGTGGAGAAATTGTTACCTACCCTCACTACCTGGGGGCGGCCCGTCAGTAATTCCAGTACCCAGTTGCACAGAGCGGGGTCGAGTCCCAGGGTCTCGAGCTTAATGATGAGTTTGGAAGGTACCATGGTGTTAAATGCTGAGCTGTAGTCGATGAACAGCATTCTCACATAGGTATTCCTCTTGTCCAGATGGGTTATGGGATATTAGGTACATGTAGGTAGAGGTATTCCTCTTGTCCAGATGGGTTATGGGATATTAGGTACATGTCGGTAGAGTTATTCCTCCTGTCCAGATGGGTTATGGGATATTAGGTACATGTAGGTAGAGTTATTCCTCCTGTCCAGATGGGTTATGGGATATTAGGTACATGTAGGTAGAGTTATTCCTCCTGTCCAGATGGGTTATGGGATATTAGGTACATGTAGGTAGAGTTATTCCTCCTGTCCAGATGGGTTATGGGATATTAGGTACATGTAGGTAGAGTTATTCCTCCTGTCCAGATGGATTATGGGATATTAAGTACATGTCGGTGGAGTTATTAAAGTGACATAGGTAATAACAGAGAGTAGCAGCAGCATAGAAGGGTGGGGGACGACGACAATGTGGTAGGTAGCCTAGTGGTTAGAGTGTAGAGGAGGTAGGTAGCCTAGTGGTTAGAGTGTAGAGGAGGTAGGTAGCCTAGTGGTTAGAGTGTAGAGGAGGCAGGTAGCCTAGTGGTTAGAGTGTAGAGGAGGCAGGTAGCCTAGTGGTTAGAGTGTAGAGGAGGTAGGTAGCCTAGTGGTTAGAGTGTAGAGGAGGCAAGTAGCCTAGTGGTTAGAGTGTAGAGGATGCAGGTAGCCTAGTGGTTAGAGTGTAGAGGAGGTAGGTAGCCTAGTGGTTAGAGTGTAGAGGAGGTAGGTAGCCTAGTGGTTAGAGTGTAGAGGAGGCAGGTAGCCTAGTGGTTAGAGTGTAGAGGAGGTAGGTAGCCTAGTGGTTAGAGTGTAGAGGAGGTAGGTAGTCTAGTGGTTAGAGTGTAGAGGAGGCAGGTAGCCTAGTGGTTAGAGTGTAGAGGAGGTAGGTAGCCTAGTGGTTAGAGTGTAGAGGAGGCAGGGTAGCCTAGTGGTTAGAGTGTAGAGGAGGCAGGGTAGCCTAGTGGTTAGAGGAGGCAGGTAGCCTAGTGGTTAGAGTGTAGAGGAGGCAGGTAGCCTAGTGGTTAGAGGAGGCAGGTAGCCTAGTGGTTAGAGTGTAGAGGCACAGGGTAGCCTAGTGGTTAGAGCGTTGGACTAGTGACTGGAAGGTTGCAAGTTCAAACCCCTGAGCTGACAAGGTACAAATCTGTCATTCTGCCCTGAACAGGCAGTTAACCCACTGTTCCTAGGCAGAGTCATTGAAAATAAGAATTGTTTAACTGACTTGCCTGGTTAAATAAAGGTAAAATAAGAATGTGTTCTTAACTGACTTGCCTGGTTAAATAAAGGTTAAATAAAGGTTAAATAAAGGTTAAATAGAATGTGTTCTTAACTGACTTGCCTGGTTAAATAAAGGTTAAATAAAGGTTAAATAAAGGTTAAATAAGAATGTGTTCTTAACTGACTTGCCTGGTTAAATAAAGGTTAAATAAAGGTTAAATAAAGGTTAAATAGAATGTGTTCTTAACTGACTTGCCTGGTTAAATAAAGGTTAAATAAAGGTTAAATAAAGGTTAAATAAAGGTAACATTTTAAAAATGCACAGCAGTCTGGGTACACCGACGTTTCGATTGTCTTGCGGAGATAATAACTACACTGTTGATATATTTTAGGGACATATTCCCAGTCATCTTTTCCATGGTTATAAATACGGTGGTTCGTGCTTTCAGTTTTTTTCTCTGGTTTTGTGTGCAGTGGGGACAATGCCGCCATCCCCATCCCCAGGGTCTCTGGTTTGGGTAGGTTATAATAGTCACAGTGGGGACAAACGTCTCCTCTACACTTCCATCCATCCATCCATCCATCCAGGGTCTCTGGTTTGGGTAGGTTATAATAGTCACAGTGGGGACAACGTCTCTACACTTCCATCCATCCATCCATCCATCCATCCATCCATCCATCCAGGGTCTCTGGTTTGGGTAGGTTATAATAGTCACAGTGGGACAACGTCTCCTCTACACTTCCATCCATCCATCCATCCAGGGTCATTATCATATCCATCCATCTATCATCCATCCATCCAGGGTCTCTGGTTTGGGTAGGTTATAATAGTCACAGTGGGGGCCAACATCCATCCATCATCCATCCATCCTTCCATCCATCCATCCATCCAGGGTCTCTGGTTTGGGTAGGTTATAATAGTCACAGTGGGGACAACGTCTCCTCTACACTTCCATCCATCCATCCATCCTCCAGGGTCTCGGGTTTGGTTTGTCACAGTGGGGGTAGGTTATAATAGTCACAGTGGGGACAATGTCTCCCCACTTCTATCCATCTCATCCATCCATCCATCCATCCATCCATCATCCATCCATCCATCCATCCATCTCTGGGTCTCTGGTTTGGGTAGGTTATAATAGTCACAGTGGGGACAACGTCTCCTCTACACTTCCATCCATCCATCCATCCAGGGTCTCTGGTTTGGGTAGGTTATAATAGTCACAGTGGGGACAACGTCTCCTCTACACTTCCATCCTCTACACTTCCATCCATCCAGGGTTTCTCTGGTTTGTCTCTGGTAGGTTATAATAGTCAGGGTCTCAGTGGGGACAACGTCTCCTCTACACATCCATCCATCCAGGGTCCGGGTTTGGGTAGGTTATAATAGTCACAGTGGGGACAACGTCTCCTCTACACTTCCATCCATCCAGGGTCTCGGGTTTGGGTAGGTTATAATAGTCACAGTGGGGACAACGTCTCCTATACACATCCATCATCCATCCATCCATCCATCCATCCATCCATCCATCCATCCAGGGTCTCTGGTTTGGGTAGGTTATAATAGTCACAGTGGGGACAACGTCTCCTCTACACTTCCATCCAGGGTCTCCAGGGTCCAGGGTCTGGTTTGGGTAGGTTATAATAGTCACAGTGGGGACAACGTCTCCTCTACATCCAGGGTTCCATCCATCCATCCATCCATCCATCCATCCATCCATCCATCCAGGGTCTCTGGGTTTGGGTAGGCTATAATAGTCACATTGGGGACAACGTCTCCTCTACACTTCCATCCATCCATACATCCATCCAGGGTCTCTGGTTTGGGGTAGGTTATAATAGTCACAGGGGACAACGTCTCCCTCTACACTCTCCATCCATCCATCCATCCATCCATCCATCCAGGGTCTCTGGTTTGGGTAGGTTATAATAGTCACAGTGGGGACAACGTCTCCTCTACACTTCCATCCATCCAGGGTCTCATCCATAATCCAGTCCATCCATCCATCCTCCATCCATCCATCCTGGGTTTCTGGTTTGGGTAGGTTATAATAGTCACAGTGGGGACAACGTCTCCTCTACACTTCCATCCATCCATCCCATCCAGGGTCTCTGGTTTGGGTAGGTTATAATAGTCACAGTGGGGACAACGTCTCCTCTACACTTCCATCCAT
>NW_025747893.1:25000-44116 GCF_021184085.1 Oncorhynchus gorbuscha | reverse complement strand
ATAACTGTAGAACAACCTCCTGATGTGGGTTATTATGGGTTAGAGACTGGGATAACTGTAGAACAACCCTCCTGATGTGGGTTATTATGGGTTAGAGACTGGGATAACTGTAGAACAACCTCCTGATGTGGGTTATTATGGGTTAGAGACTGGGATAACTGTAGAACAACCTCCTGATGTGGGTTATTATGGGTTAGAGACTGGGATAACTGTAGAACAACCTCCTGATTATTATGGGTTAGAGACTGGGATAACTGTAGAACAACCTGATGAGGGTTATTATGGGTTAGAGACTGGGATAACTGTAGAACAACCTCCTGATGTGGGTTATTATGGGTTAGAGACTGGGATAACTGTAGAACAACCTCCTGATGTGGGTTATTATGGGTTAGAGACTGGGATAACTGTAGAACAACCTCCTGATGTGGGTTATTATGGGTTAGAGACTGGGATAACTGTAACTGTAGAACAACCTCCTGATGTGGGTTATTATGGGTTAGAGACTGGGATAACTGTAGAACAACTGATGTGGACTGGTTATTATGGGTTATTATGGGTTAGACTGGGATAACTGTAGAACAACCTCCTGATGTGGGGTTATTATGGGTTAGAGACTGGGATAACTGTAGAACAACCTCCTGATGTGGGGTTATTATGGGTTAGAGACTGGGATAACTGTAGAACAACCTCCTGATGGGTTAGGACTGTTATTATGGGTTATTATGGGTTAGAGACTGGGATAACTGTAGAACAACCTGATGTGGGGTTATTATGGGTTAGGACTAGAGAGGTTGACATGAGGGATGAATGAAAAGAAGGAAAGAAAAGACATTTGATAGAGGACCTCTTATTTCCTCTCTTATTTCCTCTCTTATTTCCTCTCCTCTTTCCTCTCCTCCTTCCTCTCCTCTTTCCTCTCCTCTTTCCTCTCCTCCTTCCTCTCCTCTTTCCTCTCTTATTTCCCCTCCTCTTTCCTCTCCCCTTTCCTCTCTTATTTCCTCTCCTCTTAGAATGAGGGGATAAAATGAGTGGATTGAATGAGGGGATAGAATGAGGGGATAGAATAGGGAGATATAATGAGGGGATAGAATAGGGAGATATAATGAGGGGATAGAATGAGGGGATAGAATAGGGAGATATAATGAGGGGATAGAATAGGGAGATATAATGAGGGGATAGAATGAGGGGATATAATGAGGGGATAGAATAGGGAGATAGAATGAGGAGATAGAATGAGGGGATAGAATAGGGAGATATAATGAGGGGATAGAATAGGGAGATATAATGAGGGGATAGAATGAGGGGATATAATGAGGGGATAGAATAGGGAGATAGAATGAGGAGATAGAATGAGGGGATAGAATAGGGAGATAGAATGAGGAGATAGAATGAGGGGATAGAATAGGGAGATAGAATGAGGAGATAGAATGAGGGGATAGAATAGGGAGATAGAATGAGGAGATATAATGATGGGATAGAATAGGGAGATAGAATGAGGAGATAGAATGAGGGGATAGAATAGGGAGATAGAATGAGGAGATAGAATGAGGGGATAGAATGAGGAGATAGAATGAGGGGATAGAATGAGGAGATAGAATGAGGGGATATAATGAGGGGATAGAATAGGGAGATAGAATGAGGGGATAGAATGAGGAGATGGAATGAGGAGATGGAATGAGGAGATATAATGAGTAGATAGAATATGGAGTTAGAATAGGGGATAGAATGAGGAGATAGAATGAGGAGATAGAATGAGGAGATGGAATGAGGAGATGGAATGAGGAGATATAATGAGGAGATAGAATATGGGATAGAATGAGGGGATAGAATGAGGAGATAGAATGAGGGGATAGAATGAAAGAGATAGTCTCTCTCTCATGGTGGGGTCTGAAAGGGTTTCTGCTGGTTCACTCAACCCACTCCCTTTCCATCCACACAACCTCAACCCATCCACGCAACCTTTCCCTATCCACACCCCCTCTCCCCATCCACACCCCCTCTCCCCATCCCACCCCCCTCTCCCCATCCATCACCCCTCTCTCTGTCTCTCTCTCTCTCCCCATCCATCCCCCTCTTCCCCTCCCTTCCCATCCACCCTCCTCTCTCTCTCTCTATCCACCCCTCTCTCATCCATCCCCCTCTCCCCATCCATCCCCCTCTCCCCATCCATCCCCCCTCTCCCCATCCATCCCCCTCTCCCCATCCATCCCCCTCTCTCCATCCATCCCCCTCTCCCCATCCATCCCCCTCTTCCCTCCCTTCCCATCCACCCTCCTCTCTCTCTCTATCCATCCCCTCTCTCTATCCATCCCCTCTCCCCATCCATCACCCCTCTCTCTCTCTCTCTCCCCATCCATCCCCCTTTTTCACCTCTCCCCATCCATCCCCCTCTCCCCATCCACCCCCCTCTCCCCATCCATCCCCCCTCTCCCCATCCATCCATCCCCTCCCTTCCTATCCATCCCCCTCTCCCCATCCATCCCCTCCCTTCCCATCCACCCCCTCTCCCCATCCATCCCCCTCTCCATCCCTTCCTTCCCATTCACCCCCTCTCCCCATGCATCACCCCTCCTCTGATCTGTAGAGTAGACAGAGGGGAGTCTGGGTGTTCTGGACTGTAAATCATGACATCACCTCCTCAGATCTCCTTCTCTCCCCCCTCTCCATTTCTTCCTTCCATTACTCTACCTCTCCTTCTCCCCCCCTCTCTTCCCATCTCCCTCCCCTTATTGGACTCCTCCCCCCTTCTGTCTTTCCTTCTCCATCCCTCTCTCTCCCTCTGTGAAAGGACCTACCAACTCTATACAATGTGGACATTAAGGAGATGGAGACCACAGAGGAACAGGGTGCAGGGCACACACACCTGGCATGTGGTTTACATTCAGAACGATGGCTTAACCAGGGCTGTGTGTGTGTGTGTGTGTGTGTGTGTGTGTGTGTGTGTGTGTGTGTGTGTGTGTGTGTGTGTGTGTGTGTGTGTGTGTGTGTGTGTGTGTGTGTGTGTGTGTGTGTGTGTGTGTGTGTGTGTGTGTGTGTGTGTGTGTGTGTGTGTGTGTGTGTGTGTGTGTGTGTGTGTGCGGCCTTTGCCCCTCCACTTCCACACCTGAGTGGGTGGAGTTTAACAGTGACCTGGGAGGGGGTGGGAATGTGAGGGGCAGGACAGGGTAGTCCCTCTGTGTGGGGGGTTCATCAAATAGGACTTTCCAAGACATTTACGCTGTAAGCCAGCCCACTCATCACACAGACAAGAGACTGTACATATGGTAGAGAGACAGAGAGACAGAGAGAGAGAGAGAGAGAGAGAGAGAGAGAGAGAGAGAGAGAGAGAGAGAGAGAGAGAGAGAGAGAGAGAGAGAGAGAGAGAGAGAGAGAGAGAGAGAGAGAGAGAGAGAGAGAGAGAGAGAGAGAGAGAGAGAGAGAGAGAGAGAGAGACAGAGAGAGAGACAGAGACAGAGACAGAGAGAGAGAGAGAGAGAGAGAGAGGTCACAATGGTGCCATCATGGTTCTGTCCATCTTTATTGATTATAAAGGGGTCATTCCTTCATTACCCAGTTTTCATTCCTTCATTACCCAGTTTTCATTCCTTCATTACCCAGTTTTCATTCCTTCATTACCCAGTTTTCATTCCTTCATTACCCAGTTTTTATTCCCTCCAGGAGATGACCAGAAATGCATTTTCTCTGTTTCCCAAATGGCACCCTGTTCCCTATATAGTGGACTTCTGTTGACCAGGGCCCTATTCCCTATATAGTGGACTTCTGTTGACCAGGGCCCTATTCCCTATATAGTGCACTACTTTAGACCAGAGCCCTATTCCTATATAGTGCACTACTTTAGACCAGAGCCCTATTCCCTATATAGTGCACTACTTTAGACCAGAGCCCTATTCCTATATAGTGCACTACTTTAGACCAGGGCCCTATTCCCTATATAGTGCACTACTTTAGACCAGAGCCCTATTCCCTATATAGTGCACTACTTTAGACCAGAGCCCTATTCCCTATATAGTGCACTACTTTTAGACCAGGGCCCTATTCCCTATATAGTGCACTACTTTAGACCAGGGCCCTATTCCCTATATAGTGCACTACTTTAGACCAGGGCCCTATTCCCTATATAGTGCACTACTTTAGACCAGGGCCCTATTCCCTATATAGTGCACTACTTTAGACCAGAGCCCTATTCCCTATATAGTGCACTACTTTAGACCAGAGCCCTATTCCCTATATAGTGCACTACTTTAGACCAGGGCCCTATTCCCTATATAGTGCACTACTTTAGACCAGGGCCCTATTCCCTATATAGTGCACTACTTTAGACCAGAGCCCTATTCCCTATATAGTGCACTACTTTAGACCAGGGCCCTATTCCTATATAGTGCACTACTTTAGACCAGTGCCCTATTCCCTATATAGTGCACTACTTTAGACCAGTGCCCTATTCCCTATATAGTGCACTAGTTTTAACCCACGGTCCAGAGGGCTCTGGTCAACAGTTGTGCCATATGTAGGGAATGGGTGCCATTTGGAGCACATCCTATGATATCAGCCTGAATAAAAATGACTCTCTCCCTCATCATGACTCAGCACATTTTATATTTCCTCCTTTGTTTTCTTTTTCTCACTCTCTCTCTGTCCAGCCTCAGCGTTTTCAGACAGAGGGTGAGAGAGAGGGGAAGGGAAGGAGGGAAATAGAGCGCAAGAGAGAGAGGTAGAGAAAGAGAGAGATAGGTAGAGAGAGAGAGAGAGACAGAGAGAGAAAGGAAAGGGAGAAAGAGAGAGAGACAGAGAGAGGAAGGAAAGGGAGAGAGAGAGAGAGAAAGGAAGGAAAGGGAGAGAGATTGAGAGAGAGAGAAAGGAAGGAAAGGGAGAGAGATTGAGAGAGAGAGAAAGCGAGAGAGACAGAGAGAGAAAGGAAAGGGAGAGTGATTGAGAGAGAGATAGAGGTCTAGAGAGAGAGAGAGAGAGATACAGAGAGAGAGAGAGAGAGAAGAAAGGAAGGAAAGGGAGAGTGATTGAGAGAGAGATAGAGGTCTAGAGAGAGAGAGAGAGAGAGAGAGAGAGATACAGAGAGAGAGAGAGAGAGAGAGAGAGAGAGAGAGAGAGAGAGAGAGAGAGAGAGAGAGAGAGAGGAAGGAAGGAAAGGGAGAGAGATTGATAGAGAGAGAGATAATGAAGAAAAAGGATAATGGGAGAAAAGTAAAATAATTGTGTGAATGATTAGATTAAGAGAGCAAATTGGTTCTATAGCTGGAACGGAAACCAGAAATACTGAGGTCAGCATTCTGCCAATTATTATCAGCACCGAGATAGATATGAGGGGGGAGACTTACTAGCCAGTATAGGAGAGAGAGATGGAGGGAGGAGGAGGGGAAAGGGGAGAGAGAAAAATAGGGAAGGTGAGAGAGATAGAGAGAAGAACACACACCATTGTAAATACAACCCATATTTATGCTTATTGATTTATTTATTTTATATTGTGTCCTTTTCCATTTGTACATTGTTAAAACACTGTATATATATAATATGACATTTGTAATGTCTTTATTGTTTTGAAACTTCTGTATGTGTGATGTTTACTGTTAATTTGTATTGTTTATTTCACTTTATATATTATCTACCTCACTTGCTTTGGCAATGTTAACACATGTTTCCCATGCCAATAAAGCCCTTGAATTGAATTGAATTGAGAGATAGATAGATGTTCTGGCTACCCTCACTCACTCTCTCTCTCTCTCTCTCTCACCTTCCTCTTTCTGTCCCTCTGCCTTTCCTCATCCCTCCCTCTCTCTCTCTCCTTCTTTTCAACCTCTCCTTGTCCTCCCCCCTATAAATATCTACCTCCATCACTCCAGTATCCCTGTCTCCTCCCCCCTATACATATCTACCTCCATCACTCCAGTATCCCTGTCTCCTCCCCCTATACATATCTACCTCCATCACTCCAGTATCCCTGTCTCCTTACCCCTATACATATCTACCTCCATCACTCCAGTATCCCTGTCTCCTTACCCCTATACATATCTACCTCCATCACTCCAGTATCCCTGTCACCTCCCCTATACATATCTACCTCCATCACTCCAGTATCCCTGTCTCCTTACCCCTATACATATCTACCTCCATCACTCCAGTATCCCTGTCTCCTTACCCCTATACATATCTACCTCCATCACTCCAGTATCCCTGTCTCCTCCCCCCTATACATATCTACCTCCATCACTCCAGTATCCCTGTCTCCTTACCCCTATACATATCTACCTCCATCACTCCAGTATCCCTGTCTCCTTACCCCTATACATATCTACCTCCATCACTCCAGTATCCCTGTCTCCTCCCCCTATACATATCTACCTCCATCACTCCAGTATCCCTGTCTCCTTACCCCTATACATATCTACCTCCATCACTCCAGTATCCCTGTCTCCTTACCCCTATACATATCTACCTCCATCACTCCAGTATCCCTGTCTCCTTACCCCTATACATATCTACCTCCATCACTCCAGTATCCCTGTCTCCTTCCCCTATACATATCTACCTCCATCACTCCAGTATCCCTGTCTCCTTACCCCTATACATATCTACCTCCATCACTCCAGTATCCCTGTCTCCTTACCCCTATACATATCTACCTCCATCACTCCAGTATCCCTGTCACCTCCCCTATACATATCTACCTCCATCACTCCAGTATCCCTGTCTCCTACCCCTATACATATCTACCTCCATCACTCCAGTATCCCTGTCACCTCCCCTATACATATCTACCTCCATCACTCCAGTATCCCTGTCACCTCCCCCTATACATATCTACCTCCATCACTCCAGTATCCCTGTCACCTCCCCCTATACATATCTACCTCCATCACTCCAGTATCCCTGTCACCTCCCCTATACATATCTACCTCCATCACTCCAGTATCCCTGTCTCCTCCCCCTATACATATCTACCTCCATCACTCCAGTATCCCTGTCTCCTCCCCCTATACATATCTACCTCCATCACTCCAGTATCCCTGTCTCCTTACCCCTATACATATCTACCTCCATCACTCCAGTATCCCTGTCTCCTTACCCCTATACATATCTACCTCCATCACTCCAGTATCCCTGTCACCTCCCCTATACATATCTACCTCCATCACTCCAGTATCCCTGTCTCCTTACCCCTATACATATCTACCTCCATCACTCCAGTATCCCTGTCTCCTTACCCCTATACATATCTACCTCCATCACTCCAGTATCCCTGTCTCCTTACCCCTATACATATCTACCTCCATCACTCCAGTATCCCTGTCTCCTCCCCCCTATACATATCTACTTCCATCACTCCAGTATCCCTGTCTCCTTACCCCTATACATATCTACCTCCATCACTCCAGTATCCCTGTCTCCTTACCCCTATACATATCTACCTCCATCATTCCAGTATCCCTGTCTCCTCCCCCCTATACATATCTACCTCCATCACTCCAGTATCCCTGTCTCCTTACCCCTATACATATCTACCTCCATCACTCCAGTATCCCTGTCTCCTTCCCCCTCTACATATCTACCTCCATCACTCCAGTATCCCTGTCACCTCCCCCTATACATATCTACCTCCATCACTCCAGTATCCCTGTCTCCTTACCCCTATACATATCTACCTCCATCACTCCAGTATCCCTGTCTCCTTACCCCTATATATATCTACCTCCATCACTCCAGTATCCCTGTCTCCTCCCCCTATACATATCTACCTCCATCACTCCAGTATCCCTGTCTCCTTACCCCTATACATATCTACCTCCATCACTCCAGTATCCCTGTCTCCTACCCCCTATACATATCTACCTCCATCACTCCAGTATCCCTGTCTCCTCCCCCTATGCATATCTACCTCCATCACTCCAGTATCCCTGTCACCTCCCCCTATGCATATCTACCTCCATCACTCCAGTATCCCTGTCTCCTCCCCCTATACATATCTACCTCCATCACTCCAGTATCCCTGTCACCTCCCCCTATACATATCTACCTCCATCACTCCAGTATCCCTGTCACCTCCCCTATACATATCTACCTCCATCACTCCAGTATCCCTGTCACCTCCCCTATACATATCTACCTCCATCACTCCAGTATCCCTGTCACCTCCCCTATACATATCTACCTCCATCACTCCAGTATCCCTGTCACCTCCCCTATACATATCTACCTCCATCACTCCAGTATCCCTGTCTCCTTACCCTATACATATCTACCTCCATCACTCCAGTATCCCTGTCACCTCCCCCCTATACATATCTACCTCCATCACTCCAGTATCCCTGTCTCCTCCCCCTATACATATCTACCTCCATCACTCCAGTATCCCTGTCTCCTCCCCCCTATACATATCTACCTCCATCACTCCAGTATCCCTGTCTCCTTACCCCTATACATATCTACCTCCATTACTCCAGTATCCCTGTCTCCTCCCCCCTATACATATCTACCTCCATCACTCCAGTATCCCTGTCTCCTTACCCCTATACATATCTACCTCCATCACTCCAGTATCCCTGTCTCCTTACCCCTATACATATCTACCTCCATCACTCCAGTATCCCTGTCTCCTTACCCCTATACATATCTACCTCCATCACTCCAGTATCCCTGTCTCCTCCCCCTATACATATCTACCTCCATCACTCCAGTATCCCTGTCTCCTTACCCCTATACATATCTACCTCCATCATTCCAGTATC
Organism: Oncorhynchus gorbuscha; assembly: GCF_021184085.1. Classification (NCBI taxonomy): domain Eukaryota; kingdom Metazoa; phylum Chordata; class Actinopteri; order Salmoniformes; family Salmonidae; genus Oncorhynchus; species Oncorhynchus gorbuscha. The sequence continues at coordinate 35,378 of NW_025747893.1, read as the reverse complement.
CCTGTCTCCTCCCCCCTATACATATCTACCTCCATCACTCCAGTATCCCTGTCTCCTTACCCCATACATATCTACCTCCATCACTCCAGTATCCCTGTCTCCTTACCCCATACATATCTACCTCCATCACTCCAGTATCCCTGTCTCCTTACCCCTATACATATCTACCTCCATCACTCCAGTATCCCTGTCACCTCCCCCTATGCATATCTACCTCCATCACTCCAGTATCCCTGTCACCTCCCCCTATACATATCTACCTCCATCACTCCAGTATCCCTGTCACCTCCCCTATACATATCTACCTCCATCACTCCAGTATCCCTGTCACCTTACTCCTATACATATCTACTGAGCCTGTATATAACTACTGACCCTGGAAGTGTCCCTATATATAACTACTGACCCTGGAAGTGTCCCTATATATAACTACTGACCCTGGAAGTGTCCCTATATATAACTACTGACCCTGGAAGTGTCCCTATATATAACTACTGACCCTGGAACTGTCCCTATATATAACTACTGACCCTGGAAGTGTCCCTATATATAACTACTGACCCTGGAACTGTCCCTATATATAACTACTGACCCTGGAACTGTCCCTATATATAACTACTGACCCTGGAAGTGTCCCTATATATAACTACTGACCCTGGAACTGTCCCTATATATAACTACTGACCCTGGAACTGTCCCTATATATAACTACTGACCCTGGAAGTGTCCCTATATATAACTACTGACCCTGGAACTGTCCCTATATATAACTACCATAATCCTTCTGATCCTGATCACTACATTGTAAGAGCTGCAGGAAAGACATTCTAGTGAATGTGATAATACAACCTGGAACGTCTCTCCATCTCTGTTATGACGAACACACGTGTGTCTGATTCCTGTGTGTTGGTAAGAATGACCCCCTGCTGACTACTGTGTGGCAAGGTGTGTGTGTAGCGGTGTGTGTGTGTGTGTGTGTGTGTGTGTGTGTGTGTGTGTGTGTGTGTGTGTGTGTGTGTGTGTGTGTGTGTGTGTGTGTGTGTGTGTGTGTGTGTGTGTGTGTGTGTGTGTGTGTGTGTGTGTGTGTGGGGGGGGGATGTGTGTGCATGTCTGTGTGTGTGTGTGTGTGTGTGTGTGTGTGTGTGTGTGTGTGTGTGTGTGTGTGTGTGTGTGTGTGTGTGTGTGTGTGTGTGTGTGTGTGTGTGTGTGTGTGTGTGTGTGTGTGTGTGTGTCTTTGTGCCTTAGAGTGTGTGTGTGTCTTTGTGCCTCAGAGTGTGTGTGTGTCTTTGTGCCTCAGAGTGTGTGTGTGTGTGTCTTTGTGCCTCAGTGTGTGTGTGTGTCTTTGTGCCTCAGAGTGTGTGTGTGTGTCTTTGTGCCTCAGAGTGTGTGTGTGTGTCTTTGTGCCTCAGAGTGTGTGTGTGTCTTTGTGCCTCAGAGTGTGTGTGTGTGTGTGTGTGTGTGTGTGTGTGTGTGTGTGTGTGTGTGTGTGTGTGTGTGTGTGTGTGTGTGTGTGTGTGTGTGTGTGTGTGTGTGTGTGTGTGTGTGTGTGTGTGTGTGTGTGTGTGTGTGTGTGTGTGTGTGTGTGTGTGCGGCCTTTGCCCCTCCACTTCCACACCTGAGTGGGTGGAGTTTAACAGTGACCTGGGAGGGGGTGGGAATGTGAGGGGCAGGACAGGGTAGTCCCTCTGTGTGGGGTTCATCAAATAGGACTTTCCAAGACATTTACGCTGTAAGCCAGCCCACTCATCACACAGACAAGAGACTGTACATATGGTAGAGAGACAGAGAGACAGAGAGAGAGAGAGAGAGAGAGAGAGAGAGAGAGAGAGACAGAGAGAGAGAGAGAGAGAGAGAGAGAGAGAGAGAGAGAGAGAGAGAGAGAGAGAGAGAGAGAGAGAGAGAGAGAGAGAGAGAGAGAGAGAGAGAGAGAGAGAGAGAGAGAGAGACAGAGACAGAGACAGAGACAGAGACAGAGAGAGAGAGAGAGAGGTCACAATGGTGCCATCATGGTTCTGTCCATCTTTATTGATTATAAAGGGGTCATTCCTTCATTACCCAGTTTTCATTCCTTCATTACCCAGTTTTCATTCCTTCATTACCCAGTTTTCATTCCTTCATTACCCAGTTTTCATTCCTTCATTACCCAGTTTTTATTCCCTCCAGGAGATGACCAGAAATGCATTTTCTCTGTTTCCCAAATGGCACCCTGTTCCCTATATAGTGGACTTCTGTTGACCAGGGCCCTATTCCCTATATAGTGGACTTCTGTTGACCAGGGCCCTATTCCCTATATAGTGCACTACTTTAGACCAGAGCCCTATTCCCTATATAGTGCACTACTTTAGACCAGAGCCCTATTCCCTATATAGTGCACTACTTTAGACCAGAGCCCTATTCCCTATATAGTGCACTACTTTAGACCAGGGCCCTATTCCCTATATAGTGCACTACTTTAGACCAGAGCCCTATTCCCTATATAGTGCACTACTTTAGACCAGAGCCCTATTCCCTATATAGTGCACTACTTTAGACCAGGGCCCTATTCCCTATATAGTGCACTACTTTAGACCAGGGCCCTATTCCCTATATAGTGCACTACTTTAGACCAGGGCCCTATTCCCTATATAGTGCACTACTTTAGACCAGGGCCCTATTCCCTATATAGTGCACTACTTTAGACCAGAGCCCTATTCCCTATATAGTGCACTACTTTAGACCAGAGCCCTATTCCCTATATAGTGCACTACTTTAGACCAGGGCCCTATTCCCTATATAGTGCACTACTTTAGACCAGGGCCCTATTCCCTATATAGTGCACTACTTTAGACCAGAGCCCTATTCCCTATATAGTGCACTACTTTAGACCAGGGCCCTATTCCCTATATAGTGCACTACTTTAGACCAGTGCCCTATTCCCTATATAGTGCACTACTTTAGACCAGTGCCCTATTCCCTATATAGTGCACTAGTTTTAACCCACGGTCCAGAGGGCTCTGGTCAACAGTTGTGCCATATGTAGGGAATGGGTGCCATTTGGAGCACATCCTATGATATCAGCCTGAATAAAAATGACTCTCTCCCTCATCATGACTCAGCACATTTTATATTTCCTCCTTTGTTTTCTTTTTCTCACTCTCTCTCTGTCCAGCCTCAGCGTTTTCAGACAGAGGGTGAGAGAGAGGGGAAGGGAAGGAGGGAAATAGAGCGCAAGAGAGAGAGGTAGAGAAAGAGAGAGATAGGTAGAGAGAGAGAGAGAGACAGAGAGAGAAAGGAAAGGGAGAAAGAGAGAGAGACAGAGAGAGGAAGGAAAGGGAGAGAGAGAGAGAGAAAGGAAGGAAAGGGAGAGAGATTGAGAGAGAGAGAAAGGAAGGAAAGGGAGAGAGATTGAGAGAGAGAGAAAGCGAGAGAGACAGAGAGAGAAAGGAAAGGGAGAGTGATTGAGAGAGAGATAGAGAGAGAGAGAGAGAGAGAGAGAGAGATACAGAGAGAGAGAGAGAGAGAGAGAAAGGAAGGAAAGGGAGAGTGATTGAGAGAGAGATAGAGGTCTAGAGAGAGAGAGAGAGAGAGAGAGATACAGAGAGAGAGAGAGAGAGAGAGAGAGAGAGAGAGAGAGAGAGAGAGAGAGAGAGAGAGAGAGAGAGAGAGAGAGAGAGAGAGAGAGAGAGAGAGAGAGAGAGAGAGAGAGAGAGAGAGAGAGAGAGAGAGAGAGAGAGAGAGAAAGGAAGGAAGGAAGGAAAGGGAGAGAGATTGATAGAGAGAGAGATAATGAAGAAAAAGGATAATGGGAGAAAAGTAAAATAATTGTGTGAATGATTAGATTAAGAGAGCAAATTGGTTCTATCGCTGGAACGGAAACCAGAAATACTGAGGTCAGCATTCTGCCAATTATTATCAGCACCGAGATAGATATGAGGGGGGGGGGGGAGACTTACTAGCCAGTATAGGAGAGAGAGATGGAGGAGGGGAAAGGGGAGAGAGAAAAATAGGGAAGGTGAGAGAGAGATAGAGAGAAGAACACACACCATTGTAAATACAACCCATATTTATGCTTATTGATTTATTTATTTTATATTGTGTCCTTTTCCATTTGTACATTGTTAAAACACTGTATATATATAATATGACATTTGTAATGTCTTTATTGTTTTGAAACTTCTGTATGTGTGATGTTTACTGTTAATTTGTATTGTTTATTTCACTTTATATATTATCTACCTCACTTGCTTTGGCAATGTTAACACATGTTTCCCATGCCAATAAAGCCCTTGAATTGAATTGAATTGAGAGATAGATAGATGTTCTGGCTACCCTCACTCACTCTCTCTCTCTCTCTCTCTCACCTTCCTCTTTCTGTCCCTCTGCCTTTCCTCATCCCTCCCTCTCTCTCTCTCCTTCTTTTCAACCTCTCCTTGTCCTCCCCCCTATAAATATCTACCAGTATCCCTGTCTCCTTACCCCTATACATATCTACCTCCATCACTCCAGTATCCCTGTCTCCTCCCCCTATACATATCTACCTCCATCACTCCAGTATCCCTGTCTCCTTACCCCTATACATATCTACCTCCATCATTCCAGTATCCCTGTCTCCTCCCCCCTATACATATCTACCTCCATCACTCCAGTATCCCTGTCTCCTTACCCCTATACATATCTACCTCCATCATTCCAGTATCCCTGTCTCCTCCCCCCTATACATATCTACCTCCATCACTCCAGTATCCCTGTCTCCTTACCCCTATACATATCTACCTCCATCACTCCAGTATCCCTGTCTCCTTACCCCTATACATATCTACCTCCATCACTCCAGTATCCCTGTCTCCTCCCCCTATACATATCTACCTCCATCACTCCAGTATCCCTGTCTCCTTACCCCTATACATATCTACCTCCATCACTCCAGTATCCCTGTCTCCTCCCCCTATACATATCTACCTCCATCACTCCAGTATCCCTGTCTCCTTACCCCTATACATATCTACCTCCATCATTCCAGTATCCCTGTCTCCTCCCCCCTATACATATCTACCTCCATCACTCCAGTATCCCTGTCTCCTTACCCCATACATATCTACCTCCATCACTCCAGTATCCCTGTCTCCTTACCCCTATACATATCTACCTCCATCACTCCAGTATCCCTGTCACCTCCCCCTATGCATATCTACCTCCATCACTCCAGTATCCCTGTCACCTCCCCCTATACATATCTACCTCCATCACTCCAGTATCCCTGTCACCTTACTCCTATACATATCTACTGAGCCTGTATATAACTACTGACCCTGGAAGTGTCCCTATATATAACTACTGACCCTGGAAGTGTCCCTATATATAACTACTGACCCTGGAAGTGTCCCTATATATAACTACTGACCCTGGAAGTGTCCCTATATATAACTACTGACCCTGGAACTGTCCCTATATATAACTACTGACCCTGGAAGTGTCCCTATATATAACTACTGACCCTGGAACTGTCCCTATATATAACTACTGACCCTGGAACTGTCCCTATATATAACTACTGACCCTGGAAGTGTCCCTATATATAACTACTGACCCTGGAACTGTCCCTATATATAACTACTGACCCTGGAACTGTTAACACATGTTTCCCATGCCAATAAAGCCCTTGAATTGAATTGAATTGAGAGATAGATAGATGTTCTGGCTACCCTCACTCACTCTCTCTCTCTCTCTCTCTCTCTCACCTTCCTCTTTCTGTCCCTCTGCCTTTCCTCATCCCTCCCTCTCTCTCTCTCCTTCTTTTCAACCTCTCCTTGTCCTCCCCCCTATAAATATCTACCTCCATCACTCCAGTATCCCTGTCTCCTCCCCCCTATACATATCTACCTCCATCACTCCAGTATCCCTGTCTCCTCCCCCCTATACATATCTACCTCCATCACTCCAGTATCCCTGTCTCCTTACCCCCTATACATATCTACCTCCATCACTCCAGTATCCCTGTCTCCTTACCCCTATACATATCTACCTCCATCACTCCAGTATCCCTGTCACCTCCCCCTATACATATCTACCTCCATCACTCCAGTATCCCTGTCTCCTTACCCCTATACATATCTACCTCCATCACTCCAGTATCCCTGTCTCCTTACCCCTATACATATCTACCTCCATCACTCCAGTATCCCTGTCTCCTCCCCCTATACATATCTACCTCCATCACTCCAGTATCCCTGTCTCCTTACCCCTATACATATCTACCTCCATCACTCCAGTATCCCTGTCTCCTTACCCCTATACATATCTACCTCCATCACTCCAGTATCCCTGTCTCCTCCCCCTATACATATCTACCTCCATCACTCCAGTATCCCTGTCTCCTTACCCCTATACATATCTACCTCCATCACTCCAGTATCCCTGTCTCCTTACCCCTATACATATCTACCTCCATCACTCCAGTATCCCTGTCTCCTCCCCCTATACATATCTACCTCCATCACTCCAGTATCCCTGTCTCCTCCCCCCTATACATATCTACCTCCATCACTCCAGTATCCCTGTCTCCTTACCCCTATACATATCTACCTCCATCACTCCAGTATCCCTGTCTCCTTACCCCTATACATATCTACCTCCATCACTCCAGTATCCCTGTCTCCTTACCCCTATACATATCTACCTCCATCACTCCAGTATCCCTGTCTCCTCCCCTATACATATCTACCTCCATCACTCCAGTATCCCTGTCTCCTCCCCCTATACATATCTACCTCCATCACTCCAGTATCCCTGTCTCCTTACCCCTATACATATCTACCTCCATCACTCCAGTATCCCTGTCTCCTTACCCCTATACATATCTACCTCCATCACTCCAGTATCCCTGTCACCTCCCCCTATACATATCTACCTCCATCACTCCAGTATCCCTGTCTCCTCCCCCTATACATATCTACCTCCATCACTCCAGTATCCCTGTCACCTCCCCCTATACATATCTACCTCCATCACTCCAGTATCCCTGTCACCTCCCCCTATACATATCTACCTCCATCACTCCAGTATCCCTGTCTCCTCCCCCTATACATATCTACCTCCATCACTCCAGTATCCCTGTCTCCTCCCCCCTATACATATCTACCTCCATCACTCCAGTATCCCTGTCTCCTTACCCCTATACATATCTACCTCCATCACTCCAGTATCCCTGTCTCCTTACCCCTATACATATCTACCTCCATCACTCCAGTATCCCTGTCACCTCCCCCTATACATATCTACCTCCATCACTCCAGTATCCCTGTCTCCTTACCCCTATACATATCTACCTCCATCACTCCAGTATCCCTGTCTCCTTACCCCTATACATATCTACCTCCATCACTCCAGTATCCCTGTCTCCTTACCCCTATACATATCTACCTCCATCACTCCAGTATCCCTGTCTCCTCCCCCTATACATATCTACTTCCATCACTCCAGTATCCCTGTCTCCTTACCCCTATACATATCTACCTCCATCACTCCAGTATCCCTGTCTCCTTACCCCTATACATATCTACCTCCATCATTCCAGTATCCCTGTCTCCTCCCCCCTATACATATCTACCTCCATCACTCCAGTATCCCTGTCTCCTTACCCCTATACATATCTACCTCCATCACTCCAGTATCCCTGTCTCCTTACCCCTATACATATCTACCTCCATCATTCCAGTATCCCTGTCTCCTCCCCCCTATACATATCTACTTCCATCACTCCAGTATCCCTGTCTCCTTACCCCTATACATATCTACCTCCATCACTCCAGTATCCCTGTCTCCTTACCCCTATACATATCTACCTCCATCATTCCAGTATCCCTGTCTCCTTACCCCTATACATATCTACCTCCATCACTCCAGTATCCCTGTCTCCTTCCCCCTCTACATATCTACCTCCATCACTCCAGTATCCCTGTCTCCTTCCCCCTATACATATCTACCTCCATCACTCCAGTATCCCTGTCTCCTTACCCCTATACATATCTACCTCCATCACTCCAGTATCCCTGTCTCCTTACCCCTATACATATCTACCTCCATCACTCCAGTATCCCTGTCTCCTCCCCCCTATACATATCTACTTCCATCACTCCAGTATCCCTGTCTCCTTACCCCTATACATATCTACCTCCATCACTCCAGTATCCCTGTCTCCTCCCCCTATACATATCTACCTCCATCACTCCAGTATCCCTGTCTCCTACCCCCTATACATATCTACCTCCATCACTCCAGTATCCCTGTCTCCTACCCCTATACATATCTACCTCCATCACTCCAGTATCCCTGTCTCCTACCCCCTATACATATCTACCTCCATCACTCCAGTATCCCTGTCTCCTACCCCCTATACATATCTACCTCCATCACTCCAGTATCCCTGTCTCCTACCCCCTATACATATCTACCTCCATCACTCCAGTATCCCTGTCTCCTTACCCCTATACATATCTACCTCCATCACTCCAGTATCCCTGTCACCTCCCCCTATGCATATCTACCTCCATCACTCCAGTATCCCTGTCACCTCCCCGTATGCATATCTACCTCCATCACTCCAGTATCCCTGTCTCCTCCCCTATACATATCTACCTCCATCACTCCAGTATCCCTGTCACCTCCCCCCCTATACATATCTACCTCCATCACTCCAGTATCCCTGTCACCTCCCCCTATACATATCTACCTCCATCACTCCAGTATCCCTGTCACCTCCCCTATACATATCTACCTCCATCACTCCAGTATCCCTGTCACCTCCCCTATACATATCTACCTCCATCACTCCAGTATCCCTGTCACCTCCCCCTATACATATCTACCTCCATCACTCCAGTATCCCTGTCACCTCCCCCTATACATATCTACCTCCATCACTCCAGTATCCCTGTCACCTCCCCCTATACATATCTACCTCCATCACTCCAGTATCCCTGTCTCCTTACCCCTATACATATCTACCTCCATCACTCCAGTATCCCTGTCTCCTCCCCTATACATATCTACCTCCATCACTCCAGTATCCCTGTCTCCTTACCCCTATACATATCTACCTCCATCACTCCAGTATCCCTGTCTCCTTCCCCCTATACATATCTACCTCCATCACTCCAGTATCCCTGTCTCCTTACCCCTATACATATCTACCTCCATCACTCCAGTATCCCTGTCTCCTCCCCCTATACATATCTACCTCCATCACTCCAGTATCCCTGTCTCCTTACCCCTATACATATCTACCTCCATCACTCCAGTATCCCTGTCTCCCCTTACCCCTATACATATCTACCTCCATCACTCCAGTATCCCTGTCTCCTCCCCCTATACATATCTACCTCCATCACTCCAGTATCCCTGTCTCCTTACCCCTATACATATCTACCTCCATCATTCCAGTATCCCTGTCTCCTCCCCCCTATACATATCTACCTCCATCACTCCAGTATCCCTGTCTCCTTACCCCTATACATATCTACCTCCATCATTCCAGTATCCCTGTCTCCTCCCCTATACATATCTACCTCCATCACTCCAGTATCCAGTCTCCTGTCTCCCCCCTATACATATCTACCTCCATCACTCCAGTATCCCTGTCTCCTTACCCCTATACATATCTACCTCCATCACTCCAGTATCCCTGTCTCCTCCCCTATACATATCTACCTCCATCACTCCAGTATCCCTGTCTCCTTACCCCTATACATATCTACCTCCATCACTCCAGTATCCCTGTCTCCTCCCCCTATACATATCTACCTCCATCACTCCAGTATCCCTGTCTCCTTACCCCTATACATATCTACCTCCATCATTCCAGTATCCCTGTCTCCTCCCCCCTATACATATCTACCTCCATCACTCCAGTATCCCTGTCTCCTTACCCCATACATATCTACCTCCATCACTCCAGTATCCCTGTCTCCTTACCCCATACATATCTACCTCCATCACTCCAGTATCCCTGTCTCCTTACCCCATACATATCTACCTCCATCACTCCAGTATCCCTGTCTCCTTACCCCATACATATCTACCTCCATCACTCCAGTATCCCTGTCACCTCCCCCTATGCATATCTACCTCCATCACTCCAGTATCCCTGTCACCTCCCCCTATACATATCTACCTCCATCACTCCAGTATCCCTGTCACCTCCCCCTATACATATCTACCTCCATCACTCCAGTATCCCTGTCACCTTACTCCTATACATATCTACTGAGCCTGTATATAACTACTGACCCTGGAAGTGTCCCTATATATAACTACTGACCCTGGAAGTGTCCCTATATATAACTACTGACCCTGGAAGTGTCCCTATATATAACTACTGACCCTGGAAGTGTCCCTATATATA
>NW_025747893.1:17500-20000 GCF_021184085.1 Oncorhynchus gorbuscha | reverse complement strand
CTCCCCAGTCATGCACATGTCCTTCATTTCCTCGTTCTAAAAACACACACACTTAAAATAAACAGTCCAAAAAAACAGCTTGCCTTTTAGCCATTACAGGGCCTGGGGGCACTCTGCACCTGTAGAGGATATTCTACATCCCTCCCTCTCTCCTTCTTTCTCTCCCTCCCTCCCCCAGTGTTGGTGTCCTCCTCTTCCCTCACTCCCTCCCTCCGTGTTGATTCTCCTCCTCTTCCCCCTCCCCTCTCTCTCTCTGTGTATGACTGCTCCGGGGCTGTGGATCGGTGCTTCTATCCCTCCCCTGTTCTCCCCCCTCCCCCTCCCCCTCCCCCTCTCTCTCTCTGTGTATGTCTGCTCCGGGGCTGTGTATCGGTGCTTCTATCCCTCCCCTGTTCTCCCCCTCCCCCTCCCCTCCCCTCTCTCTCTGTGTATGTCTGCTCCGGGGCTGTGTATCGGTGATTCTATCCCTCCCCTGTTCTCCCCCTCCCCCTCCTCTCTCTCTCTGTGTATGTCTGCTCCGGGGCTGTGGATCGGTGCTTCTATCCCTCCCCTGTTCTCCCCCTCCCCCTCCCCCTCTCTCTCTGTGTATGTCTGCTCCGGGGCTGTGTATCGGTGCTTCTATCCCTCCCCTGTTCTCCCCCTCCCCCTCCCCCTCCCCTCTCTCTCTGTGTATGTCTGCTCCGGGGCTGTGTATCGGTGATTCTATCCCTCCCCTGTTCTCCCCCTCCCCCTCCTCTCTCTCTCTCTGTGTATGACTGCTCCGGGGCTGTGGATCGGTGCTTCTATCCCTCCCCTGTTCTCCCCCTCCCCCCCCCCCTCCCCCTCTCTCTCTGTGTATGTCTGCTCCGGGGCTGTGTATCGGTGCTTCTATCCCTCCCCTGTTCTCCCCCTCCCCCTCCCCTCCTCCTCTCTCTGTGTATGACTGCTCCGGGGCTGTGTATCGGTGCTTCTATCCCTCCCCTGTTCTCCCCCTCCCCCTCTCCCTCCCCCTCTCTCTCTGTGTATGTCTGCTCCGGGGCTGTGTATCGGTGATTCTATCCCTCCCTGTTCTCCCCCCCCTCCCCCGACCCTCCCCTCTCTCTCTGTGTATGACTGCTCCGGGGCTGTGTATCGGTGCTTCTATCCCTCCCCTGTTCTCCCCCTCCCCTCCCCCCGACCCCTCCCCTCTCTCTCTCTGTGTATGACTGCTCCGGGGCTGTGTATCGGCGCTTCTATCCCTCCCCTGTTCTCCCCCCTCCCCCTCCCCCTCCTCTCTCTCTCTCTGTGTATGTCTGCTCCGGGGCTGTGTATCGGTGATTCTATCCCTCCCCTGTTCTCCCCCTTCCCCCTCCCCCTCTCTCTCTGTGTATGACTGCTCCGGGGCTGTAGGGGATTTAGGTACTACAAGTCTAACAGCTTAAGCCTGACTTCCAGGGAACTTTCCCAAATCCTCAACCGTAACCACCGGAGCATGTGGAACAAATTGTCAGAGAGCCCAGCCCAGTGCTCTGTCAGGGACAAGGGAAGGGAAGGTAGGATAATTGTAGGGCGTGACAGGGCAAAGTGGAGAATGAATGAGTTTGAACCATAATGGCGGCTCCATATAGCATCTCTATAGCATCTCAATAGCATCTGCGGGCGGCAGTTTCCTTAAGTGGAGTGGGACTAATTTTGAGTTTATTTGAGAGGCATCTTCTCACCTCACACTCTGTGGCTACTGTTCTGTAGCTGGTCTATTTTAGAGAGCCAGGAGTGGGACTATGGTGCCTGAGAGGGAGGGAGGATGTTTGGCTAAGGCTTTTTATTGACCTTTCCCTAAGTGGCTTGTTAAGCCAGTTGCTCTCCCTCTCTGTCTGTCTCTCTCTCTCTGTCTGTCTCTCTCTCTGTCTCTCTCTCTGTCTCTGCCTCTCTCTCTCTCTTTCTCTCCCACTCTCTGTCTCTGCCTCTCTCTCTGTCTCTCTCTCTGTCTCTGCCTCTCTCTCTCTCTCTCTCTCTCTCTCTCTCTCTCTCACTCTCTCTCTCCCACTCGCTCTCTCCCTCTCTCTCTCTCTCTCTCCCTCTCTCTCTCTCTCTCTCTCTCTCTCTCTCTCTCTCTCTCTCTCTCTCTCTCTCTCTCTCTCTCTCTCTCTCTCTCTCTCTCTCTCTCTCTCTCTCTCTCTCTCTCTCTCTCTCTCTCTCTCCCTCTCTCTAGTATGTCTTGAGTGGGTGAGTGTGTGTGTCTCTTCCCAGCCTCCAGTATCCCCAGAGGAACTTCTTCCCCTCATTAGTCCTCTCATAGCTTAGCCTGCCACCCCACCGTACCCAGTGTGTGTGTGTGTGTGTGTGTGTGTGTGTGTGTGTGTGTGTGTGTGTGTGTGTGTGTGTGTGTGTGTGTGTGTGTGTGTGTGTGTGTGTGTGTGTGTGTGTGTGTGTGTGTGTGTGTGTGTGTGTGTGTGTGTGTGTGTGTGAAGGCGCGTGGCAGACGTCCAAAACTCCCTCTCAGCTAATTGGCCTCTACAGAAACACTGGACTTGCCCCCCAC
>NW_025747893.1:0-12500 GCF_021184085.1 Oncorhynchus gorbuscha | reverse complement strand
TCAGTATAGTCCAGTGTGTTACAGTAAGTCATTATAGTCTATAGTGTGTTACAGTAAGTCAGTATAGTATATAGTGTGTTACAGTAAGTCATTATAGTCCAGGGTGTTACAGTAAGTCAGTATAGTCCAGTGTGTTACAGTAAGTCATTATAGTCTATAGTGTGTTACAGTAAGTCAGTATAGTCCAGGGTGTTACAGTAAGTCAGTATAGTCCAGGGTGTTACAGTAAGTCAGTATAGTCCAGGGTGTTACAGTAAGTCATTATAGTCCAGGGTGTTACAGTAAGTCAGTATAGTCCAGGGTGTTACAGTAAGTCAGTATAGTCCAGGGTGTTACAGTAAGTCAGTATAGTCCAGGGTGTTACAGTAAGTCATTATAGTCCAGGGTGTTACAGTAAGTCAGTATAGTCCAGTGTGTTACAGTAAGTCATTATAGTCCAGGGTGTTACAGTAAGTAATTATAGTCTATAGTGTGATACAGTAAGTCAGTATAGTCTATAGTGTGTTACAGTAAGTCAGTATAGTCTATAGTGTGTTACAGTAAGTCATTATAGTCTATATTGTGTTACAGTAAGTCATTATAGTCTATAGTGTGATACAGTAAGTCATTATAGTCCAGGGTGTTACAGTAAGTCATTATAGTCTATAGTGTGATACAGTAAGTCAGTATAGTCCAGGGTGTTACAGTAAGTCATTATAGTCTATAGTGTGATACAGTAAGTCATTATAGTCTATAGTGTGTTACAGTAAGTCATTATAGTGCAGGATGTTACAGTAAGTCATTATAGTCCAGGGTGTTACAGTAAGTCAATATAGTCAGTGTTACAGTAAGTCATAGTCTATAGTGTGATACAGTAAGTCAGTATAGTCCAGTGTGTTACAGTAAGTCATTATAGTCCAGGGTGTTACAGTAAGTCAATATAGTCCAGGGTGTTACAGTAAGTCATAGTCTATAGTGTGATACAGTAAGTCATTATAGTACAGGGTGTTACAGTAAGTCAGTATAGTCCAGGGTGTTACAGTTAAGTCATTATAGTCTATAGTGTGATACAGTAAGTCAGTATAGTCCAGGGTGTTACAGTAAGTCATTATAGTCAGGGTGTTACAGTAAGTCATTATAGTCTATAGTGTGATACAGTAAGTCATTATAGTCCAGGGTGTTACAGTAAGTCATATAGTCCAGGGTGTTACAGTAAGTCATTCTATAGTGTGATAGTCTATATAGTCCAGTTACAGTAAGTCATTATAGTCTATAGTGTTACAGTAAGTCATTATAGTGCACCATAGTCTGGTCAAATGTTGTGCACTGTATATTTGGCTTATGGTGCCATTTGGCCCACAGAATTGATCCATCATTCCCATACAGCATCATCTACTCATCCTCTCATCTGATCTCCCCATACTGAGTCCACTTTTGTCTTCCACTCGTCCTCTGTTTTATGTCCTCCTTTACACCTTTCTCTCTTTCCCTCCCTCCCTCCCTCCCTCCCCCTCCTTCTCCCTCCCTCCCCCCTCCCTCCCTCCTCGCTCTCTCCCCCTCACTCTCTCCTCCCTCCACCCCCTCCCTCTCCCCCCTTCCCTCTTCTCACTCCCTCTCCTCCCTCCCTCCCTCTCAGTCTGTAATGTTTAATGTATCCCTGTATCCCTCCCTCTCTCCTCCCTCCCTCTCCCCCTCCCCCCTCCCTCTCTCCCCCTCCCTCTCTCCCTCCCTCCCCCTCCCCTCCCCCATCTACCCCCGTCCACCCTCCCTCCCTCTCCCCTCCATCCCCCTCCCCCACCCCCTCCCTCCCTCCATCCCTCACCCCTCCCCCACCCCCCTCCCTCCCTCCCTCCATCCCCCACCCCCTCCCCTCCCTCCCTCCATCCCCCCTCCCCCACCCCCTCCCTCCATCCCACCCTCCCTCTCTCTCTCTCTCCCCCCTCCCTCCCTCCATCCCCCTCCCTCCATCCCCCCTCCCCCACCCCCTCCCTCTCCCCACTCCCTCCCTCTCAGTCTGTAATGTTTAATGTATCCCTAAAGGCTCTGTCCTGGTTTACAAGGCAAAGTCATTACAGCCAAGCATAAACAACAGGAAATTACATCTTTCACATTCAATAAACCACAGCACCCTCAGCTGTAAGCTCTCCTATTATTTCATATTAGGCACCAAAACGCATTTAGGCGCACAAAGGCCCTGACACACAGGCAGCATAGCAGACACACACACAGTACACATGAGAAGAATGTATACACACACACACCACATTAGGCCCCAATCCCAGTCCAGTTCTCCATGCTTAGTGTACAACTTTCCAGGATTTGATTGGCTTTGTCCGTCCATTGTTTTCCCAATGCTCAATCATGTATAGCCTGAAACCTTCATGATGGACCTATAATGTTACTGTACCATACTGTGTTGTCCTGCTTAACAGACGGAGGGAAGGAGAGACAGATCTCCCAGAGCAGTCAGTCTACATAAGGAGGAGGAGAGACAGATCTCCCCCAGCAGTCAGTCTACATAAGGAGAAGGACAGACAGATCTCCCCGGCAGTCAGTCTACATAAGGAGAAGGAGAGACAGATCTCCCCCAGCAGTCAGTCTACATAAGGAGGAGGAGAGACAGATATCCCCAGCAGTCAGTCTACATAAGGAGAAGGAGAGACAGATCTCTCCCCCAGCAGTCAGTCTACATAAGGAGGAGAGACAGATCTCCCCCAGCAGTCAGTCTACATAAGGAGAAGGAGAGACAGATCTCCCCCAGCAGTCAGTCTACATAAGGAGGAGGAGAGACAGATCTCCCCCAGCAGTCAGTCTACATAAGGAGGAGGAGAGACAGATCTCCCCCAGCAGTCAGTCTACATAAGCCAGTCCTGGTTTATTGCTCAAATTCCCCCACTACATCATTTTAACATGGCGTCTTAACTTCTTCACCAGTACACCAAACATACAGTACAGTATGTATGAGCAATCCTGTCCACCAAGGAGTCCCTTCCATACCCCCAGGCCTCTGGCCCCAGAGGCCCCCAGAACAGAGTTATTCAGTTTGACACCTCACTCTAAAGGCTCCAGAACTGGAAGGGCCCGGAACAAGACGACATGGAACAGGGAGAGAGTTAGAGTTGATGAAGGAGGGTTGAGGGAGTGAGAGAGAGGGGAGGGGGTGGGGTGACACAGTGTGAGATAATGTGTGAGACAGTGTATGGGGACTGCTTTCTGTCACAAAGTCAACCTGGAAAATATAGTCGGTGAGAAAGAATGTCTGTTCGGTAAATATTCACACACACACACACACACACACACACACACACACACACACACACACACACACACACACACACACACACACACACACACACACACACACACACACACACACACACACACACACACACACACACACACACACACACACACACACACACACACACACACACACACACACACACACACACACACACACATTCCGTTAATCACAGAAACCCCCATCCCATTCGCTCATCTCTAGTTGCCAAGAAAACACTTAGTGTCGCCTCGTCTCTCTCTGATCTGGGGACAATTCCCTGTCATTATTCACAGACGGACAGTCCAATGAAAACAGGAACAACGACAAGCATCACAACTCTCCACTATGTCATTCTTCCAGTCATCCATTCCCCTTCACTCATTCTGTTAGCATAGGGAGGCCTAAAACCACACGATACTGCACAGACAGACTGAGAGAGTGTGTTCTTCATCCTGGAGTCCTTCTAGCCGGGTTTCGTTTCCATCTAACACCCTTTATCCACCTCTCTGATGGAGTCTAAATCAAGTTACAGCCGTCATTAGTCTCTCTCCTTCTCACTCCCTCCCTAATTTATTTCTCTGTTTTTGTTTCTAGCTAGCTGTTACTGTAGCTGTTGTCGTGTTTCTAGCTAGCTGTTACTGTAGCTATTGTTGTAGTGTTTCTAGCTAGTTGCTACTGTAGCTGTTGTTGTCGCGCTTCTAGCTAGTTGCTACTGTAGCTGTTGTTGTCGTGTTTCTAGCTAGTTGCTACTGTAGCTGTTGTTGTCGTGTTTCTAGCTAGTTGCTACTGTAGCTGTTGATGACGTGTTTCTAGCTAGTTGCTACTGTAGCTGTTGTTGTTGTGTTTCTAGCTAGCTGCTACTGTAGCTGTTGTTGTCGTGTTTCTAGCTAGTTGCTACTGTAGCTGTTGTTGTCGTGTTTCTAGCTAGTTGCTACTGTAGCTGTTGTTGTCGTGTGTCTAGCTAGTTGCTACTGTAGCTGTTGTTGTCGTGTTTCTAGCTAGTTGCTACTGTAGCTGTTGTTGTCGTGTTTCTAGCTAGTTGCTACTGTAGCTGTTGTTGTCGTGTTTCTAGCTAGTTGCTACTGTAGCTGTTGTTGTCGTGTTTCCAGCTAGTTGCTACTGTAGCTGTTGTTGTCGTGTGTCTAGCTAGTTGCTACTGTAGCTGTTGTTGTCGTGTTTCTAGCTAGTTGCTACTGTAGCTGTTGTTGTCGTGCTTCTAGCTAGTTGCTACTGTAGCTGTTGTTGTCGTGCTTCTAGCTTGTTGCTACTGTAGCTGTTGTTGTCGTGTTTCTAGCTAGTTGCTACTGTAGCTGTTGTTGTCGTGTTTCCAGCTAGCTGCTACTGTAGCTGTTGTTGTCGTGTTTCCAGCTAGCTGCTACTGTAGCTGTTGTTGTCGTGTTTCTAGCTAGTTGCTACTGTAGCTGTTGTTGTCGTGTGTCTAGCTAGTTGCTACTGTAGCTGTTGTTGTCGTGTTTCTAGCTAGTTGCTACTGTAGCTGTTGTTGTCGTGTTTCTAGCTAGTTGCTACTGTAGCTGTTGTTGTCGTGTTTCTAGCTAGTTGCTACTGTAGCTGTTGTTGTCGTGTTTCCAGCTAGTTGCTACTGTAGCTGTTGTTGTCGTGTGTCTAGCTAGTTGCTACTGTAGCTGTTGTTGTCGTGTTTCTAGCTAGTTGCTACTGTAGCTGTTGTTGTCGTGCTTCTAGCTAGTTGCTACTGTAGCTGTTGTTGTCGTGCTTCTAGCTTGTTGCTACTGTAGCTGTTGTTGTCGTGTTTCTAGCTAGTTGCTACTGTAGCTGTTGTTGTCGTGTTTCCAGCTAGCTGCTACTGTAGCTGTTGTTGTCGTGTTTCCAGCTAGCTGCTACTGTAGCTGTTGTTGTCGTGTTTCTAGCTAGCTGCTACTGTAGCTGTTGTTGTCGTGTTTCCAGCTAGTTGCTACTCCAGCTGTTGTTGTCGTGTTTCTAGCTAGCTGCTACTGTAGCTGTTGTTGTCGTGTTTCTAGCTAGCTGCTACTGTAGCTGTTGTTGTCGTGTTTCTAGCTAGTTGCTACTGTAGCTGTTGTTGTCGTGTTTCTAGCTAGTTGCTACTGTAGCTGTTGTTGTCGTGTGTCTAGCTAGTTGCTACTGTAGCTGTTGTTGTCGTGTTTCTAGCTAGTTGCTACTGTAGCTGTTGTTGTCGTGTTTCTAGCTAGTTGCTACTGTAGCTGTTGTTGTCGTGTTTCTAGCTAGTTGCTACTGTAGCTGTTGTTGTCGTGCTTCTAGCTAGTTGCTACTGTAGCTGTTGTTGTCGTGCTTCTAGCTTGTTGCTACTGTAGCTGTTGTTGTCGTGTTTCTAGCTAGTTGCTACTGTAGCTGTTGTTGTCGTGTTTCCAGCTAGTTGCTACTGTAGCTGTTGTTGTCGTGTTTCTAGCTAGTTGCTACTCCAGCTGTTGTTGTCGTGTTTCCAGCTAGTTGCTACTCCAGCTGTTGTTGTTGTGTTTCTAGCTAGTTGCTACTGTAGCTGTTGTTGTCGTGTTTCCAGCTAGTTGCTACTCCAGCGTTTGTTGTTGTGTTTCTAGCTAGTTGCTACTGTAGCTGTTGTTGTCGTGTTTCTAGCTAGTTGCTACTGTAGCTGTTGTTGTCGTGTTTCTAGCTAGCTGCTACTGTAGCTGTTGTTGTCGTGTTTCTAGCTAGCTGCTACTGTAGCTGTTGTTGTCGTGTTTCTAGCTAGTTGCTACTGTAGCTGTTGTTGTCGTGTTTCTAGCTAGTTGCTACTGTAGCTGTTGTTGTCGTGTTTCTAGCTAGTTGCTACTGTAGCTGTTGTTGTCGTGTTTCTAGCTAGTTGCTACTGTAGCTGTTGTTGTCGTGTTTCTAGCTAGTTGCTACTCCAGCTGTTGTTGTCGTGTTTCCAGCTAGCTGCTACTGTAGCTGTTGTTGTCGTGTTTCCAGCTAGCTGCTACTGTAGCTGTTGTTGTCATGTTTATTTTGAATGCTAAATGGCTGGATTACTTTCACCTCATGTCACAGTTTCCACAGCAGCAGGAAAGGGGCTGGTCTTGCTACAGTACTGCACAGTAGCAGGAAAAGGTCTGGTCCTGGCTGGTCTTGCTACAGTACTGCACAGTAGCAGGAAAAGGTCTGGTCCTGGCTGGTCTTGCTACAGTACTGCACAGTAGCAGGAAAAGGGCTGGTCCTGGCTGGTCTTGCAGTACTGCACAGTAGATCACATCATGGCGCTAATGTACTGTTGCAGTGCAGGAAAATTCTCAGCAACAAAAGAGTGATCAAATTAAAATCCGTAGATATTCCTGCTTTGCGCTTGGTTCCTACTGTCTTCATTGATAAAAGTATCTGCTTGTAAAATGGTGCTAGTATGTTATTGATATGAAAATGCAATGTTATTTGACTGACATGCAATGTTTTAATGCTTTCTGTTTCCTCACGGTAAGTAATGATATTACCAAAGTAATCTCCACCTAACCTTTTTCCTCCATTTTTTTATCTAACCAATAACCTTTCTTATTCCATGCTGCGTTGGACTAACTAACCAATAGGATGATGAGGAGGGTATCTGGGCATAGCCAATCCCTGCCCTCTCTCTCTCTCTCCGCCATTTTGTACAGAAGGGTGAGCGATCGTCTTTTTACTGGAGAATGCTGCTTTCTTCATAATCATCATTTCCTTCCTCTTTCACATCATGTCTTCCTCCTTCACCTCATGTCTTCCTCCTTCACATCATGTCTTCCTCCTTCACATCATGTCTTCCTCCTTCACATCATGTCTTCCTCTTTCACATCATGTCTTCCTCCTTCACATCATGTCTTCCTCCTTCACATCATGTCTTCCTCTTTCACATCATGTCTTCCTCTTTCACATCATGTCTTCCTCCTTCACATCATGTCTTCCTCTTTCACATCATGTCTTCCTCCTTCACATCAGGTCTTCCTCCTTCACATCATGTCTTCCTCCTTCACATCAGGTCTTCCTCCTTCACATCATGTCTTCCTCCTTCACATCATGTCTTCCTCCTTCACATCATGTCTTCCTCCTTCACATCTTCCTCCTTCATGTCTTCCTCCTTCACATCATGTCTTCCTACTTCATCATGTCTTCCTCCTTCACATCATGTCTTCCTCCTTCACATCATGTCTTCCTCCTTCACATCATGTCTTCCTCCTTCACATCATGTCTTCCTCCTTCACATCATGTCTTCCTCCTTCACATCATGTCTTCCTCCTTCACATCATGTCTTCCTCCTTCACATCATGTCTTCCTCCTTCACATCATGTCTTCCTCCTTCACATCATGTCTTCCTCCTTCACATCATGTCTTCCTCCTTCACATCATTTCCTTCCTCTTTCACATCATGTCTTCCTCCTTCACATCATGTCTTCCTTCACATCATGTCTTCCTCCTTCACATCATGTCTTCCTCCTTCACATCATGTCTTCCTCCTTCACATCATGTCTTCCTCCTTCACCTCATGTCTTCCTCCTTCACCTCATGTCTTCCTCCTTCACATCAGGTCTTCCTCCTTCACATCATGTCTTCCTCCTTCACATCAGGTCTTCCTCCTTCACATCAGGTCTTCCTCCTTCACATCAGGTCTTCCTCCTTCACATCATGTCTTCCTCCTTCACATCATGTCTTCCTCCTTCACATCATTTCCTTCCTCTTTCACATCAG
The DNA here is from genome assembly GCF_021184085.1 of Oncorhynchus gorbuscha. Taxonomy (NCBI): domain Eukaryota; kingdom Metazoa; phylum Chordata; class Actinopteri; order Salmoniformes; family Salmonidae; genus Oncorhynchus; species Oncorhynchus gorbuscha. Next base: position 4,579 of record NW_025747893.1, on the reverse strand, counting down.
GTCTTCCTCCTTCACATCATGTCTTCCTCCTTCACATCATGTCTTCCTCCTTCACATCATGTCTTCCTCCTTCACATCATGTCTTCCTCCTTCACATCAGGTCTTCCTCCTTCACATCATGTCTTCCTCCTTCACATCATGTCTTCCTCCTTCACATCATTTCCTTCCTCTTTCACATCAGGTCTTCCTCCTTCACATCATGTCTTCCTCCTTCACATCATGTCTTCCTCCTTCACATCATGTCTTCCTCCTTCACATCATGTCTTCCTCCTTCACATCATGTCTTCCTCCTTCACATCATGTCTTCCTCCTTCACATCAGGTCTTCCTCCTTCACATCATGTCTTCCTCCTTCACATCATGTCTTCCTCCTTCACATCATTTCCTTCCTCCTTCACATCATGTCTTCCTCCTTCACATCATGTCTTCCTCCTTCACATCAGGTCTTCCTCCTTCACATCAGGTCTTCCTCCTTCACCTCATGTCTTCCTCCTTCACATCATGTCTTCCTCCTTCACATCATTTCCTTCCTCCTTCACATCATGTCTTCCTCCTTCACATCATGTCTTCCTCCTTCACATCAGGTCTTCCTCCTTCACATCAGGTCTTCCTCCTTCACATCATGTCTTCCTCCTTCACATCATTTCCTTCCTCTTTCACATCAGGTCTTCCTCCTTCACATCATGTCTTCCTCCTTCACATCATGTCTTCCTCCTTCACATCATGTCTTCCTCCTTCACATCATGTCTTCCTCCTTCACATCATGTCTTCCTCCTTCACATCATGTCTTCCTCCTTCACATCATGTCTTCCTCCTTCACATCATGTCTTCCTCCTTCACATCATGTCTTCCTCCTTCACATCATTTCCTTCCTCCTTCACATCATGTCTTCCTCCTTCACATCAGGTCTTCCTCCTTCACATCAGGTCTTCCTCCTTCACCTCATGTCTTCCTCCTTCACATCATGTCTTCCTCCTTCACATCATTTCCTTCCTCCTTCACATCATGTCTTCCTCCTTCACATCATGTCTTCCTCCTTCACATCAGGTCTTCCTCCTTCACATCAGGTCTTCCTCCTTCACATCATGTCTTCCTCCTTCACATCAGGTCTTCCTCCTTCACATCATGTCTTCTTCTTTCACATCATGTCTTCCTCTTTCACATAATTTCCTTCCTCTTTCACATCATGTCTTCCTCCTTCACATCAGGTCTTCCTCCTTCACAGCAGGTCTTCCTCCTTCACATCATGTCTTCCTCCTTCACATCATGTCTTCCTCCTTCACATCATGTCTTCCTCCTTCACATCATGTCTTCCTCCTTCACATCATGTCTTCTTCTTTCACATCATGTCTTCTTCTTTCACATCATGTCTTCCTCCTTCACATCATGTCTTCCTCCTTCACATCATGTCTTCCTCCTTCACATCATGTCTTCCTCCTTCACATCATGTCTTCCTCCTTCACATCATGTCTTCTTCTTTCACATCATGTCTTCTTCTTTCACATCATGTCTTCCTCCTTCACATCATGTCTTCCTCCTTCACATCATGTCTTCCTCCTTCACATCATGTCTTCCTCCTTCACATCATGTCTTCCTCCTTCACATCATGTCTTCCTCCTTCACATCATGTCTTCCTCTTTCACATCATGTCTTCCTCCTTCACATCATGTCTTCCTCCTTCACATCATGTCTTCCTCCTTCACATCATGTCTTCCTCTTTCACATCATGTCTTCCTCCTTCACATCATGTCTTCCTCCTTCACATCATGTCTTCCTCCTTCACATCAGGTCTTCTTCTTTCACATCATGTCTTCCTCCTTCACATCATGTCTTCCTCCTTCACATCATGTCTTCCTCCTTCACATCATGTCTTCCTCCTTCACATCATGTCTTCCTCGTTGTGTTGTGCTCCGTGATGTTGGATCTCTTGCTGCTTGTCACCTCATTCTCCAACCTTGTTCTGTAATTGAATCCATCCTTTTTGGTCCACTGTGACCCTGTCAGTGAGCGTTGGCTTCATCGTTCATCTCCCGTCATTATTTGATCTGATATTTGGTGGTCTGGGGGTTTTTCTGCTACTTTGTTGAATATGCTTTGTGTTTGGACCTGAAATCAGCATTTTTACAAACAGTAGAGTGGATCAAAGTGATCATTATGGACTTGTTCAGAGAGTTACCGTATGCAGACACACACACACACACACACACACACACACACACACACACACACACACACACACACACACACACACACACACACACACACACACACACACACACACACACACACACACACACACACACACACACACACACACACCTAAGTTCTGTATCTGCTTAGATATCTTAATAATTTTCCCAGTGCGTCATGGAAACATTGCACACACACCATGTACACTACTGGAAGCTTGGCTCTGATTAGCTAGCCATATTCAAATACATTACTGTCATCTGAAATATAATACCCAGTCCGATCCCGCTCGGCTTTCAAGAGCACTTACTGTTAGGCTCTGAGAGAGAGAGAGAGAGAGAGAGAGAGAGACAGAGAGAGAGAGAGAGAGAGAGAGAGAGAGAGGAGAGAGAGAGAGAGGAGGAGATAGAGAGGGGGACATAGAGAGGGGACATAGAGAGAGAGAGAGAGAGAGAGAGAGAGAGAGAGAGAGAGAGAGAGAGAGAGAGAGAGAGAGAGAGAAGACGGAGAGAGAGAGAGAGAGAGAGAGAGAGAGAGGGGAGGAGAGAAAGGAGAGAGAGGGGGGACAGAGAGAGAGAGAGAGAGAGAAAGAGAAAGAGAGAGAGAGAGAGAGAGAGAGGGGGACAGAGAGGAGAGGAGAGGAAAGAGAAAGAGAGAGAGAGGGAGGACTGAGAGAGACTGAGAGAGAGACTGAGAGAGAGAGAGAGAGAGAGGGGGAGAGAGAGAGAGAGACAGAGAGAGAGAGAGAGAGAGAGAGAGAGAGAGAGAGAGAGAGAGAGACAGAGAGAGAGACAGAGAGACAGAGAGAGAGAGAGAGAGGGACAGAGAGAGAGAGAGAGAGAGAGAGAGAGAGAGAGAGAGAGAGAGGGGGACAGAGAGAGAGAGGAGAGAGAGAAAGAGAGAGAGGGACAGAGAGAGAGAGAGAGAGAGGGACAGAGAGAGAGAGAGAGAGAGAGAGAGAGAGAGAGAGAGAGAGAGACAGAGAGAGAGACAGAGAGAGGACTCCGAGCCCAGACGACCTGGCCTTCTCCTCCTCTTCCTTCCTTCTCTCCTTCCAACAACAGCGTTCTCATGTTCTCTTCTCCGCTGACAGTGTTGATGGATGGCCTTGTGTACGCAGATTGAATGTACAGCTCTACTGTACAGCTCCTCCATATGAGCAGCACATGTTTTCTTTATATGCCGTTAGCCTAGTGCGTTAGCGTGTTGCTACAACTGGCACCGGTTCCCTACGAGCTTTCCCACACAACAGAGGCTAACTATGCTAGCAGGGCACTAAACCCGGCTACAGGCCCTGTTGCTGTACTGCTAATGAATTAGCCTTTAGCGCTCCCCTGCTGGTATTGGTAGCAGAAAGCCTGCAGGCTGGAATGTACACACACCGCCTGAGCAGTTGAATACAGAAGACACACACATGCGTGTAATTCACCATAGAGCATTGTGTTAGAACAGTGAGATGTTGTGCAGGTCCTGAACTGTACACAGTGACGGGAATCACTTAGCCAGAACTGTGGCTCCGTTCTCCCGCTAGCTCTCATTACCTTCTGACCCCAGGCTCCTCAATACCCACAGGCCTCTGACCCACAGGCTCAATAACACTGACCCACAGGCTCCTCAACACTGACCCACAGGCTCCTCAATAACACTGACCCACAGGCTCCTCAATAACACTGACCCACAGGCTCCTCAATAACACTGACCCACAGGCTCCTCAATAACACTGACCCACAGGCTCCTCAATAACACTGACCCACAGGCTCCTCAATAACACTGACCCACAGGCTCCTCAATAACACTGACCCACAGACCCACAGGCTCCTCAATAACACTGACCCACAGGCTCCTCAATACACTGACCCACAGGCTCCTCAATAACACTGACCCACAGGCCAGGCTCTCAATAACACTGACCCACAGGCTCCTCAGACCCACAGGCTCCTCAATAACACTGACCCACAGGCTCCTCAATAACACTGACCCACAGGCTCCTCAATAACACTGACCCACAGGCTCCTCAATAACACTGACCCACAGGCTCCTCCATAACATGAACACTGCTCACACCCCACAGGCTGCCAATCAATAACACTGACCCACAGGCTGCTCAATAACACTGACCCAGGCTGCTCAGACCCACAGGCTGCTCAATAACACTGACCTCCAGGCCGGGGAAATCAATAACACTGACCAGGCTGGGCTCAATAACACTGACCCCAGGCTCCTCACATGGGCTCCCACAGGTTAACACTGACCCACAGGCTCCTCAATAACACTGACCCACAGGCTGCTCAATAACACTGACCCACAGGCTGCTCAATTACACTGACCTCCAGGCCGGCTCCTCAATAACACTGACCCACAGGCTCCTCAATAACACTGACCCACAGGCT